>NC_086320.1:173876837-174176837 GCF_036172605.1 Pelobates fuscus | reverse complement strand
ACTTGAGAATTTGACATTACGTGTGTAAACATTGTATTTGAAAATGCCGAACAGCTGTTTTGACTTTCTTTACTTTCACTACATGTCCATTAATTTTATATATATATATATATATATATATATATGGAAAGAGAGAGAGATAAAATATTTTTTATTTATTTTTTAACTTTGTTTATGGTTTCTTTTTGGGGTTTTGGTTTTTAACAAAATTGAATAAATAATATAATAGTACATTATTATCATACCTTAAATTGCAGAATGTGTCTATTCAGGATTAAAGAGGAGAATAAATATAACATGTAATGATTTACAGTTATAATAAACATACATTACAAATTTATAGCGACGATCCCTAGTTTTGCCAAGAAGAAATCAACATGTCTTGAATTATTATGTTAAAGGATTCCAACATAGAGGATGAAACTAAAAGCAAAATTGGTGGTGAGAAGTCTGAGTTTATGGCTGACAGAGTTGGGGCAATGTTTGAGCAATGCTATCCCTTTAAATTTTTATTATTTTTTTAAATAATTTTTATTATTCAGTTAGTGCCATTATAATTCGCTGTACTGATGTTTTTTTCAGATGAAAAGTGGTCTTTTTTGTAATTTTATAAATATATATATATATATATATATATATATATATATATTTTATTATAAACCATCCCTAATTACAGCCTGCGGCAAAGTTTAATGTTTTCCTTTAAAACATTTTAGCACTTTATGGTTGTTGTCCTAAATTTAAACTGAGCGCCCTCAATAATTAAGTTTCTGTGTAATCCAGCTCTAAATGAACATTGATTGCACCTAATTACTTTTTTTAATGTAAGTTCATGCCACCCTCCTTATCTCTTCTACTAAACACTGTGACTTATCAGCTATCGGCCTCCGATCAGCACACTTAGTCCATTTTACCTTCCAAGGAAACTTGCTGTGAGCCAGCTGGAGAGCAAAACATGTAGGAGCTGGAGTAAGTCATAATTAATACAGGCGACTGCTCCAGTACAGACAGGAAATAAAAGGAAGACTGGGCCCTTCAATGGATTAAATTAGATGTTTCAAATTCAGACAGTATCAGGAAAAAGAAGACTAATGCTAAAAAAAAAAAGGTAACAGTGAGTTCATTCAGCCGTGATCTTTTCCTCCTTCTCTTTGCTGTTAACACATGCATTCCAGTATTGCTCAGGCAGGCCACATTTATGTTGCTGACTTCAGGGAGACCTTTGGCAGAGGTGAGTGTGGGGGTGTCTATCCTGCCTCTCATCCAAAATGAAAACCTACCATTGTCAAGGAATTTCAGTGCCTTAGTAACCGTTTTCTGCTCTTGGAAGCTTCACATTTAGTATACTGCATGATGAACAGGCGCAACTCATTCTCTTTTCTACTTCGAAGTACAATATTTGTATTGTTCATAATCATTATAGTGTTTGGTACAGCTTGTGTCATTGATCAATGTATTGTAAGTCCATTAAAATGTAACACTTATTCTAACACTAACTCAATTGAAACAATGAATAAAAACAAACTAGGTATTTCGCATTATTTTCATCCTGTAGAACCCTTGTATTTATTTTTGTTCTTCTTTGAAATTTAGATTTAGATTGTACAATATTTGTACATTATTTGTTTGCCCTGTCCTTTACTCCAGTGAAATTGAAGTGTTTACGTTGATTAATTGGAAAGCGCTGCGGAATTTGATGGCGCTATATAAATATCATAATAATAATTAATTTGTACTCTTTTCCATCACATAGAAAGTGATTGAGTTTGAGAGAAATGACCATTCTGATGGTGCGCTCACTGTTGGAAAGACTGATAATTCTCCAGCATTGACCTTTTGGAAATAAACATATCCAAGAATTTATAGGTCATACAGGAAAATATTTGGGATTTCTTTAGAGAGTAAAAATATAAATACAGACTTGTCAAATGGCGGCACAAACATTTCTGTTCTATAGAAAAAAAGCTGAAAAAAATATATCTGAATGATGATGAGTCCTACATTAGAATTACCGGTAGGTAAAATAAAGCAAAATAAAAAAATCACATTTCTATTACTTCAAGTTGATATGTTTCCCAAAGTATAATGCACTCGATGCTTTGTTTTCTTTAAAATTGGACCTTTAATTTATGCTCTTTCTAAAGGACATTACATTTTATCTATAGATTGTGCTAGTAAATGTTTAGATTGGGAAACAAACCTTTTTTTTTTTTTAAATGGTTCTTTTGCACACCTGTCAATCAATTTGTCATCATTCAGAATTGACTGACAATGAACTGCACCTCCCCCCACACACACTTTTTTTCTTTAAAATAATTGCTGCATGTTTTAGAACTTGTCCAAAGTGTCAAATTAAGTACATCGACAACAGGTTTAAAAAGACAGTGATAAAATAAATAAATAAAATACATGTCCTGTTTGGTGGTCATACATTTAGGAATGTGGTGAGTTTAGTTAGGCAGGTATATATAGACCCTCTAAATATATGACCAATATATATAATTCCATGATCTAAACATTATCTGCTGCCTATGGCTAAACTTATGTTTTATTCTAGTAGTTAGCATTACCCTGGCTTGATTTAAAAATCGCCTGATAACCAGACTGTAAATTCAATAAATGCAGCATAGTCATGTAGTATCTGAGTTGCAGATTCCTGGCAAGTATAATTCAACCTAATGAAGCTTATCAAATGATTATCATTAGATTATATAAGAACATGCCATAATGTACTGTAAAAACACTAAAAACTCTGTGCACCACTGCTTGTTAATTACTTTGATATTATTATAATTTATTTGGTATTCTGCAGATAGAATTGCCTGTGTGCATCACCCTGCATAATTCACAAAATAAATTAATAAAGATGATCATCTTTCTCCCTCTTTTGCGATTTCTTGTAAATGTTGTTGTCTCCTATTAAGCCATATGTGGCAGCATGTGGAAGGAAGCAGGACAAACAAAGATCTTCCAGGAACTTTTCTGAGACTGGGCTTGTCTCAGTGCAGGCTGTTTTTAATAACAAACAGAAGACTGATTCCCAAGTGCTGGTGTTACACTATACCTGTCTTTTTCGACACTGTTTTTGGTGTTCACTTGCACAAAATGAGGCATGAAATTAGTCTAAGACATGGATACATGCCTTCAACTGTTGTACAGCTGTCGTGCAAACATAAAAATAGTGAAGAGCGTATTATTACAAAGCAATCTTTGATATTAACTAGAACGATGTGAAGTGTTACATGTTTTGTTTTAACGTTGTCTTTTTTGTTTTCTTTGTGTGTGTGGAAGTTATTTAAAATGTAAAACAAGTGAGTTTAAAAAAAAAAGACTAGCTTGAATATGAGCCATCATTGCATTTGGCTCAGCATCATAAAAGTTGTCGTTTAGAGCACCTCAAGTAGTGAATGATGGCAGTTAGGGCTCTTAGTGTCTGTCCATGCATTCTGAGCTTTGATGTATACACCAAGTAGTAGAAGGGATTGTCTGGTCCATCTCAGGAGAACATTTTATATATCCATAAATGGGACCAAGGGTTCCAGTAAGAAAATCATTACTGTTAGGTGTGAACTGTCTTCTAATGCAGGGATATCAAACTTTGGCATTTTAGATGTTTTTGGACTATACTTCCAAAAATTCTCTGCCAACCGACAGTTCAATGGCCAAGGCCAAACACCTCTGCACTAGCACATTTATAAATAAAATTTTCTCTACCGAGTTAAAGACAGATAGTCCATGGTAAAAATTATGTTTGAACACGTTATTTATTTTGACCAGGGATACAAAGTGAGTATTGTCACATTTGAACATGTACACCTTCTTCAGGGCGTCTATACAGCAGGGAGAGAAACTACCAGCCCGCCAATCTCCTGCTAGCGTTCCTAAGACGAAAATTCATCAGGAATGTAAAGGAAATATGTTTTAGCAAGCACATCCTTTTCTGTTACCTCCAAACCTTTACAAGTCCTGGAAAGGGAAGGTAGCAGGAAGGAACTGGATTACGGACGAAATGCTTTGCCCACTTCTATTCAGTAAGCTAGCAACTAGTAAATATTTTTTTTTCTTCATTTAGTTTTGTTTCTGTGACTTTTTTAGTTGGGCTAGCAGTATGTCATTTTCTTAGTATTTATCTGTATTTAGTGATTATATTTTATATTTCCCACTATCAAAAATGTATCACAGTAGTATCTAATTATTGAAAAAAAGATATATGTATATATTTTGTTGCACTTAAAGCACTAGTGGCCCTCTGGTTCAAAGTTATAGCGGAATTGAAACCTAATCAAATAATGGCGTCTAATGTGCAAAATGTATAGTCTGATTGTTACGGGAAGAGTACGCTTGAAAAGCTCCCTGGGAACCACAGTCCCCCTACACACATACACTCACCTTCCTCCTTCTCTTTTTCCACCTTTTATATTCTTAACCATGTTTCCTTCCCCTAAACTTATCTGGGCAAATTTCAAATTGAACACGAAAATAGTCAAATTGGAAATATGTTTCTGGTTCGGCTACTTTGTCCTTACATTTTAAATTTGTTTTTAATTCACTTTAAATTCCTGACATTTATCACTTTGGTAAATGAGGTCTCTGATTGCCAGTGGAGCCACCCATGCCCCAAGTTCACCATCTCTGACATCTAGAACAAACATTCTGTGCGAGAAATCTCCTGTATCTTTCATGGTAAAATATTTTATACACAAAAAAAATCGGTGTCTTTTCCATACAGAAATAAAATGAAACTTTTAATAAATATATCAGAAAGTGATAGATCAGGAACCACAACATGATGTTATTTTAGAAGAGTTAATAAAAGTTACATTATGTTTCTGTTTGAGATGTCTCCTTTCTCAACTTTGTGATTAGCCCCTTAAGCACTGACCAGACTGACTAATAAGCAAGCACATCAGTGCTATCCGATTGCTCAGACATTTTATTAAGTCTGAATATTTATAGTCTGCCGGTTGCGCCGTGCTGTGATAGTGCACATCTTGCCACATGTGTGGGTTTTAAGGCTTGTGGGAGCTAATTTACTCTTCCCCTGGCTAGCACGGCTAAAATATGTGAACAATGAAGGTATTTGTAAAATAACAAACCATAGCAAACTATTATTTGTCCTGAACACATGTATGGCTGGAGGCAGGCACTGTAAGGAGAGCTGGGTCTCTATACAGTGTGGCACTGCATTTTTCAGGATTTAATAATATTTTCAATGTATGGACAACATTTTTCATTCTTTCAGCCAAATTTGGCAATTATTATTTTGCTGTTATACAGCTGCAGAAAATGTTATTAAAGTATAGGTATATTATAAAATGTAGCATACTTACTGGAAAATGGCTTCTAGAGCTTCCGACGAAGAATAAGTTAACAGTGATTTCGATTCTTTATTGTCAGACTGTAAAGTAACACATGGAAATAAAGGGAATGATATTATAGATTAAAGTAAATATCACCACTAACATCAACTACAAAAAAATGGTAGCTCTTTGTAATTATAATTAGTAGTAGTAGTAGTATTTATATAACACCAACTAATTCCGCAGAGCTTTACAATATTATAAAGGGGTGGGAAATGTACAAAAAAATGAGACATTTACAGAGTGACACAGGAACAATAGGTAGATGAGGGCCCTGCTCAAACAAGCTTACAGTCTAGAGGAGGTGGGGTACAAATACACAACAGGGCAGCAAGGGTGACGGACACTAAACAAGGTGGAAACGTAGCATAACTGGAGGTATATATTATTTATTTATTTATAAAATATTTTACCAGGAAAGATATGGATAGGTATAGATAAGTTCTCTGGGAGGCCATAACCATTTCTGAACAGATGTGTTTTGAAGGACTTTTTAAATAATTGAAGACTCTTGGAGAGTCTGATGGGGGAAGGCAGGCTGTTCCAAAGGAAGGGAGCCGCCTGCAAGAAGTCCTGCAAGTGAGAGCTAGCAGTAAGGGTGCGAGCAGCGGACAGGAGACAAAGAGCGGAGAGACAGAAGGGGCATACCTATGAATCAGAAAAGTAGGTTGGTGCATTATAGGTAAGGGTTAGTATTTTGAATTGACACCTATAGGAAGCCAGTGTAAGGATCGACAGAGGGCGAGGTATGGGAGGACCGACGGTTGAGAAAGATCAGCCTGACGGCGGCATTAATTACCAATTGTAGCGGGGCTGTTCAGCTTCTACGGAGACCAACTAGGAGAGAATTACAGTAATCCATGCAGGAGATTACCAGAGCATGAACAACAAGCTCTTTTGTGCTATGCATCCTATAGTAAGAAATATGTAATTTATCATTTGGGAGCTGTTAAATACTTTTTTCTGGTGCCGTCACCCCTGCCATGATCTTTCCTGCCTCCCCCTCCCACATGGTTTGACCTAATGGGAAATGCTTACCAAAGCAGGACAATGCCAATATATTACTTCCATTGCCAGTCTATTAGCATGTACACATAGTAACATTTTTAACCTCCTTCCTCTATATATTTCCACACCAAAGTGAAAGATATTAACATTGATCTGAAAGCTGTGAATTGATTGATAGATGAGAGGAGGGACCATTTTTAATCTTAAATCTATTTCTGCAACTTTTTATGGGAATTTTTTAGAATTTTTTTCCCCCACAAATGCTTCTGGAGATCACGTCTGTTTACATGGAGGCGCCGCGGATAGAAGAAGGTAGACATTCTTTGATTTTAAACCTCCCTTTTGTTCCTGGTCCTGGTTTTAGCTCCTGACAGCTCCATATGTTAGGAGCTGCGTCACTATTGTAAATTGGGATCGATGGGAGATTCCCTACATATGCAATGCGATGCCATAGGTATCTGTTGTGGGAACAGATGGGAAGATTCCCGTTCCCATCCGCCATCATGACTAATGACTTGAGAAATATGTCAAGATTTGGCAGAGGAATGTTTGCCTGCTGCCACATTTTGCCAATAAAAACAATCTGGTTCTTAGGATAATGTAGTTCCTACTTTGTCTTATGATATATTTTGGTAACATTCCAAGGCAGGCTTTATCAGTTTTTATAATGATCCTGTCTTTATAAAAGTTATTCTATAAATCCCATGCTCTTTTGATTTTACTTTGTTATACCTATAATATAGTAACACAACATACTACATTGTCAGAAGACTATTATACTACCATTATGGGGGATGCACTCATCATAGGGACTTCCAGTTCTTCATGAAACATAGGGGTACTAGGTTTATTTACATTTTTTCCAATACAGTCTTGATTTCAATGCTCCTAATATTAGGAATGCAAACATGTATTATTAATATTAGAGTGTGTTTTTGCTAATGATTTTGATTATCGGGCCTCCTTAAAAAAAACTGGAATGCCTGTCTCATCTCAGCCACTGATCCTGCCTTGACTAAGATGATTATTACTGATGATCTCAGCCAATCAACAGCTTCATCATATGGAATCATCAGGAGGCTAGGGCACATGCATAGCAATTGCCACCCTGCACCCATTGGCATCTCTCCGTAGAGAGTACAGATGCACAGACTTAAAACATCTCTATAGGGGGCATTCTGAAGACCGTGAATGTTGGTCCTACAAAGATAATAGAACACACCAGGAAGGATCTTAGTGACAGCCACCAGGGCTGCCATCAGAAATTTTGGGGCCCCTGACAAAGCACAAGGTCTGGGCCCCCCCCCCGACCCCTCCCGGGCCCGCCCACGCCCTACCTAGTCCGCTGACAATGATGCGGGACTGAATGTGGTGTGTATAGTGTAAGTGAATTAGAATGTGTGTAATGGATGTAGTGTTTGTGTGTATTAGATACTGTTTGTGCAGTGAATGCAGAGTGTGTTAGTGTAGCAGATGCAGTGTGTATAGTGAACGCAGAGTGTGTTTGAGTAGTGGATGTAGTGTGTGTACAGTGATGTAGTGTGTGTTTGTGTAGTGGATGTAGTGTTTGTATGTACTAGATGAAATGTGTTTAGTGGATGCAGTGTCTGTAGTTGATGTAGTGTGTGTATTAGACGCAGTGTCTGTGTATAGTGAATGCAGAGTGTTTCAATTTGTGGTGGATGTAGTGTGTGTACTGTGAATACAGGATGTTTGTGTAGTGGATGCTGTGTGTACAGTTAATGCAGAGTGTGTGTCGTATAGTGAATCCAGAGTGTGTGCATAGTTTAGTGAATGCAGAGTGTGTGCATAGTTTAGTGAATGCAGAGTGTGTGTTAGTGTGTAATGAATGCAGAGTGTGTGTTAGTGTGTAGTGAATGCAGAGTGTGTCAGTGTAATGAATGTAGTGTGTGTGTTAGTGCAGCGAATGCAGAGTGTTTGTAAATGTGTAGTGAATGCAGAGTGTGTGTTAATGTGTAGTGAATGCAGAGGGTGTGTTAGTGTGTAGCGGATGCAGAGTGTGTGTTAGTGTAGTGAATGTAGAGTGTTAATGTGTAGTGAATGCAGAGAGTGTTTGAGTAGTGGATGTAGTGTGTGTACAGTGATGTAGTGTGTGTTTGTGTAGTGGATGTAGTGTTTGTATGTACTAGATGAAATGTGTTTAGTGGATGCAGTGTCTGTAGTGGATGTAGTGTGTGTATTAGACACAGTGTCTGTGTATAGTGAATGCAGAATGTTTCAATTTGTGGTGGATGTAGTGTGTGTACTGTGAATACAGGATGTTTGTGTAGTGGATGCTGTGTGTACAGGTGATGCAGAGTGTATGTTAGTGTAGTGAATGCAGAGTGTGTGTCAGTATAGTGAATCCAGAGTGTGTGCATAGTTTAGTGAATGCAGAGTGTGTGTTAGTGTGTAATAAATGCAGAGTGTGTGTTAGGGTGTAGTGAATGCAGAGTGTGTCAGTGTAATGAATGTAGTGTGTGTGTAAATGTGTAGTGAATGCAGAGTGTGTGTTAATGTGTAGTGAATGCAGAGAGTGTCTTAGTGTAGTGAATGCAGAGAGTGTGTTAGTGTAGTGAATGCAGAGAGTGTGTTAGTGTAGTGAATGCAGAGAGTGTGTTAGTGTAGTGAATGCAGAGAGTGTGTTAATGTGTAGTGAATGCAGAGTGTGTGTTAATGTGTAGTGAATGCAAAGGGTGTGTTAGTGTGTAGCGGATGCAGAGTGTGTGTTAGTGTAGTGAATGCAGAGAGTGTGTTAGTGTGTAGCGGATGCAGAGTCTGTGTTAGTGTAGTGAATGCAGAGAGTGTGTTAGTGTGTAGCGGATGCACAGTGTGTGTTAGTGTAGTGAATGCAGAGTGTGTTAGTGTGTAGCGGATGCAGAGTGTGTGTTAGTGTAGTGAATGCAGAGTGTGGTAATGTGTAGCGAATGCAGAGTGTGTGTCAGTATAGTGGATGCAGTGAGTGTGTTAGTGTGTAGTGTATGCAGAGTGCATGTTGTATTAGTGAATACAGTGTGTGTATTGTATTAGTGTATGCACTGTGTGTGTTAGTGTATGCAGTGTGTGTTGTATTAGTGTATGCAGTGTGTGTGTTTGTGTATGCAGTGTGTGTTGTGTCAGTGTATGCAGCGTGTGTTGTGTTAGTGTATGCAGTGTGTTGTGTCAGTGTATGCAGAGTGTGTGTTGTGTCAGTGTATGCAGTGTGTGTGTTGTGTCAGTGTATGCAGTGTGTGTGTGTGTGTTAGTGTATGCGGTGTGTGTGTTGTGTCAGTGTATGCGGTGTGTGTTGTGTTAGTGTATGCGGTGTGTGTGTTGTGTCAGTGTATGCAGAGTGTGTGTTGTGTTAGTGTATGCGGTGAGTGTGTTGTGTCAATGTATGCAAAGTGTGGGTTGTGTAAGTGTATGCAGTGTGTGTTGTGTCAGTGCATGCATAGTGTGTTGTGTCAGTGTATGCAGAGTGTGTGTTGTGTTGGTATATGCAGTGTGTGTGTTGTGTCAGTGTATGTAGTGTGTGTTGTGTTAGTGTATGTAGTGTGTGTGTGTGTTGTGTCAGTGTATGTAGTGTGTGTGTTGTGTCAGTGTATGCAGTGTGTGTGTTTTGTCAGTGTATGTAGTGTGTGTGTGTGTGTTGTGTCAGTGTATGCAGTGTGTGTTTTGTCAGTGTATGTAGTGTGTGTGTGTGTGTGTGTGTTATGTCAGTGTATGTAGTGTGTGTGTGTGTGTGTGTGTGTGTTGTGTCAGTGTATGTAGTGTGTGTGTGTAAATTTGTAATGAGGAGGGGGATGGGGGGGTCATTTTAACATTATTAAAAAATAAAAAAAAATAAAAATTGATTAATTAAATTGTTTCTCCCCCTCCCTGCTTACCTGTGTCTAGGGAGGGGGGAGATTCCATCCCCGGTGGTCCGGTGGCATGGTGGGGCCCCCCGGCTCCCTGTTGCCGCAGAGGGGGCCCAGGCCTCCAGCTTCTCCTCTTCTCTCCTCCAATAACTCTCGCGAGACCCGCGGAGCGTTGCCATGGCAACCGGGTCTCGCGAGAGTTATTAGCAGGGAGGAGAAGAGAAGAGGCTGGAGGCCTGGGCCCCCTCTGCGGCAACAGGGAGCCGGGGGCCCGCGGCTGCACACATAGATCGCGATATTCGCGATCTATGTATGCAGAGAGGGAAAGTGGGGCCCAGGACTGCCAGAGCAGTCCGGGCCCCCCAGGGCCGCCGGGCCCGTGACAACTGTCACGGTTGTCACCCCCTGATGGCGGCCCTGACAGCCACTATAGGAGGATTTAGGCAACAATGTAAACTCTGCTTTATCTCAGAAAAGGCAGTGCTTACATTGCTAATACTGCAGGGAAATTCTCTTTACACCAGCACCAGTACCTTAAGCATATGTACATGGAACGATCTTCTCATGTGAATAAACAATCACCCAGGATACATAGGCCTCGATTTTATATAGTTGATTATATAGTAGATCTTTCCAAATAATGTAATATTTTTAGATAAACTTTTAAAATATTTTTTTCAAAAAATTAAAATATCACAAAATATATCATATTGAAACAGTAACTGCAACTGACCACTGACTAGTAACCATCTGTTAACTAATAACCCAACAACAATGGAGACCTGCGTGTCTCACAAGTTACCTAAATGTTTAAGGAACCTGCGAGTTCCATGGTTTTACGCTTCATTGACACAGACCTGCGAGTCGTGTATTCCACCGTTCTATGTCATGCTTGATTAAAAAATAACTGTATGATGGGAAAACACCATGCCAAAATAAACAGATATTTACAAAAAAAAAATATCATATAGAAAAAAATACATGATATCGGAGCTAACCTGCCCTTCAACTTCAGGTATTTAAAAAAATAAATTAAAAAATAAGCCCATATATGTGTGTGTTTATATATATACATATACATATATATATATATATATATATATATATATATATATATACATATATATATGGGCTTTATATATATATATATATATATATATAGAGAGAGAGAGAGAGAGAGAGCTTGTGTTCGTATTTAGTGACGACACAAAATTCTAATGTTATCAAACATGAGCAAAAAGTTCTGAATGAATAGTGTCCCTGCACTTGTAGGGTCTATTTATTTTTATATTACCTACTGTAAAACCGTATACCACTGAAAGCAATGTAACCACTAATTCTATAAATTTTCCAATTGTGATGTTAAGTCTTGTTTGTGTAACACATATCCAAAGAACAGATGAGCTGGATATGGAAGTCATTGTTGATGTTCCTTGTTCCCTCGATAAGTTACATATTTCACATTAGAGAAGGTCTGTTCATTCTCATGACTAAGAAGAATATTTGAAAATAAAGCTGTAAATTAATATTTTCATTAACGCAATGGTAAATACCTGAGGGGGAATGCAGTAATCATTTATTTACATGACCTTATTAATAACAAGCTAATTAGAAGAATCCACTTCGTAAAATTAAACATTACCCTGTGTGTTCAAATGGTGCCTCCACCTCTCCATACTTTTCATGCTACATCATTTTATGACATGCTGCGCACAGTAAGTTCTGTTTGTCAATTGACATGCCATGACAGCTTTTCTGTCTTTTAAAGTATAGGGGATTTCTGCTTTTTCCCCCTTTATCTTCTAATCTTCATTTTGAGATGAACTGTTTAAAAGACTCAAAATTACATGATACAATGGGTCTCATTTCAACCTCTTGAACTAAAGTCATGTTAAAGTGCTATTTGAGATCTATGTTTGTAATAAACTTTTTATGATGCACAATGTGATAGAAAGAATCTTAGTCTGCAGAGATCTGTATACGTTTATTAGGCATTAAATGATAATGTGAGCTAAACTGAGTCTTTCTTTCACCGATGTAAAAAGAATGCTTATGTGCTGGGCGAAAGCAATCATTTGGTTGTTTAATTTGGTACTATTAGGGTAAAGATCTACCCATACTACAATAAAACCCACCTAAACAATCATCATTTCGTTTTTCCTTAACATTACTTGTTTTTGGTTGACCCAAATTAGATTCTTCATGACAATTGGCATTTCTTGTCAGGCCTTTTTTTTTTTTTTAAGTGGCCTTTATCATACTTGTTTCAGCATTGTCCTTCCACACAACCTCTATCTTCTTTATATTATTTTTGCACCACACAGTGTATCCAGGCTAGTTGTGAATGGAGGGGGACACTATGAAGGACCATTGTTCTTTTCCCTCTTCCCACCCCTTGTCTTTTTGCTTCCTCCCACCCCTTGTCCTTTTGCTTCCTCCCGCCCCTTGTCCTTTTGCTTCCTCCCGCCCCTTGTCCTTTTCCCTCACTCCCACCCCTTGTCCTTTACCCTCACTCAGTCCCCCCTTGTCCTCTTCCCTCCCCCTATTTCTTTTCCCTCTCTCCCCTTAGTCCTTTTCCTTCCCTGCCCCTAGACATTCTCTCTTGATACCCACTAGTCCTTTACCCTCCCTATCTCGCCCTTGTCCTTTTCCCTCATTCCCCCTAGTCCTCGTCTGCCCCGTCCCCTAGTCATTTCCCCTACCTCTCTCCTTCCTTAGTTTTTTTTACTTCCGTCCTCCCTCCCTTAGATGTTTTCCATTATTTGGTCCTTTTTCTCTTCCTCTCTACCTTAATCCTTTTTCCTGACTTTTACCCCATTGATAATGACTCTCCCTCCATCCATCTAGTTCTAGACACTTAAGTGCTCATTACTTTTTTTTTAAATTTGCTTGTCTTTTCTTGGGAATGTTGCTTAATAGGATAAAAGGGAAGCTCATAATTCCTCTCAAAACTTTGAAATAAATGCTGCTACTAGTAAACTGTAGGGGTCTATTTACATCACCACTAAACAGCTACTAAAACATAATGGTGTCTATTATTCGCCCCACTCTGTACCTTTATACATGTTCTAGGTATTACTTGTCAGATGATCTGTGAAAGTGGTATACCTTTTCATGAACAGTATTTAGTTATGTGATGGGATGCTCTATGCAAATTTAGTGGGTTGTTTATTCACTGGTAATATTTTTCACAGTTTTATGAGACTGGGCATATTAGGTGCACGTGTACATTGTGTATTGAGAATCGGGTTTTGAGCACCTGCTTCTATTTAGAGGTACTGTGAACCATATAAAAGACCCCACACAATTACTTAATAAACGCATACAAAAATAATGTAATTCCCAATAAATGGCAACTCGCACATCGGCCCAAATATGTGCACTTGCATAAAGTTTTTTGGGGGTTTTGCTTTTTTTGGGGGGAGTGGTTAATTCTTTTTTTTTTCTGTACCTCTATGACCACAAGTTTTGTTTTATTTTTTTTATTTTTTTACTTGCCTATATAGATCTTATTGAGATCATGATCTTTGGCAATGGATTGAGCTTATGCAAAGTTCAATTTCAGTTCTTAAGCTACTTTATACAAAATATATAAGTAAAAAAAAGAAAAATCCCACAGCAGAGCAGTTAATTTACATGGCATTGCCATGTGACCCCCAATATATCCTCAGTGAGGGAAAGTGCACTTGGGTGCAAAATAAAAATTAATACAAAATAATGAAGAAGAATCAAATGATCATTCCTTGTTATATTTTTTAAATAATACACCGCCCATGATATATGACATTATGCATGAACAACCAATATTAATGAACTGCAAACCACCCGACGCACTGAGCTCACCACAGACCTCGAACTCCATACCAACATAACGTAACCACCTCAAGGTTCCTGCCGTAACTCCTCCCTCCCGCCTAGTGGCTGGTCCAATAAATGTATGAGTGCCCAAGCAACCATACCATAACCGTCGGGGGCAGGGAATGCAACAAATTACAAAAGATGAGGACGAACATATAAACACGCACTATCTGACTCCCATCATCCCACCGGCCACAGCTGATTCCTGTAAAAACCATGTCCGTGGGCCAGTGTCGCCACATGTATAAGAAAAGAATATGATACTAAAGTTATATCCTCTAAGCACAACTTAAGCAACCCACCGAAAAACCTCTGTAAATTGAAATCCTATAAGGGGAGACTTCCTGGTGAACCAAAAAGGACCTCCCCAAGGGCAGATATCAGCAAATTGCCTAACCAGCCTAAATGAGTGAAACAAACTCCCCCCACCCCCCCCAACTCCTTAAATCAGCACCTCTGCTCCGTTACTGCTACAATTAGTCTTGGACCGATGAATCCAGAGATGAATAGAATCAGTAATACATGAAACATCAGAAAATAACAGAGAAGAATTCGAACCCTTCCTAATCAATACCAATACCGGAGAGCTCTATAAAACGCCAGAGAAAAGGATGCGCAAAATAGAGACACCTCAAAAGAAGAGAAGTACCCCGAATAAGCCATGTAAAATATCCAGCGACGCTGAACGCCTGGCATGTTAACATCCAACCAACCTATTAAATAAAAAAAGAAAAGAGAGGGTGGCTAAAATATTTGCACCTCCTCATTGCAGGAATGCATTTTTTAAGTGGTTGAGTAGCTCATCTAGAGCCCCTGTCCCCATTAAAAGAAACACAGAGAGGCATAGCCTCGTTTTGGAAAGATGACGCATCCTTCATTTCACTGTGTTGTTTCACACTCTTCTCATCGGTAGGTGTCTACCAAAAAAAAACGGTACTCACAATACCCCTCATAAAACAGAGGATATTTTTTTTCTTTCAAATAAAGTTTCTTATTCCCCTCCTGGTAGTAGACTGTAAACTACATAATCTATCTTCACAACGTACGTCAGGCACCATGGCAATCGAATTTGAAGCTCTGCTTTAAGATCTCTTCATCTTCATCAGATACTTAATGCATCAGTTTTATGTTGCTTGACCATGGTATCATCTGCCTCTTCAACTCCAGTTTCAGTTCATAAACTAGATATTACTGGATCAAACCCTTTAAAAGGTTATAATTTAGAAAATGTATATATTTTGCTTCTAATTTTTCAAATGGATCATTCAGTTTAAGACAGTATGAGTACAAAATCCCAGTGAGTTTACAAACAGTATCTGATACTCTAACACCTATGTGGGATGCCCTCAACCCACACCAACAAATTTAAAACAGAAATATACACAAGGCAGAGTATCTTACATGTAGTTTGAAAGGATTGTATATGGTAATTTCTTAAGGAGTATGGTCCTAAAGGTAGATAAAAAGAAAGACAAACACTAGCGCAATATTGTATATTAGTATTGGAGTGAATGAATATATGCAGATACACTCACAAGTGAAGAGCCAGTAAATTCTCGGCTCAAGATATCAGCTTAGTGGGATTTTTGGGGTCCCACTCCCTCTTCTCTGTGTTGTAGTACCTTCAACTTATTGATTGTAGCCACAGATTCAAGTATTGATTAAAGTGCTTTATTATCTATAAAGTGCACAAAACATAAACGCAATAAAAATAAAAAAAAGTTCTTACAGAATTGGTAGTAAGTCCTTGTGGTTAGCAAAACGTGTTTCGCCTCTCTGGGAGGCTTCCTCATTTGCTGGGAAGTGATGTGTAGTCCTTCCTTCTTTAAAAGGTTTGTGTCTGCCACTTTCAGGTGTCTTGCGTTTCGATCAATCAATTTCTGGTTCCGGTTTTGCGTTCCATTGTTGGAACAGAAAGTCTACTTGCATCTGCCGTACGTCCGGTTTCCTTCGTTGGTATTGCGTTCCACTGTAATTGCTTCCTCTGAATTCTATATGAGCATTTCCTTCTACTTGGGAACGCATGGATGCATTCCACCTCTCAATTTGCGGTCCTATGTCCTTATTGGTCCATGATAATGCTCGGCAACAAATACAATTAGAGAGAAAAAAAGGAAGGGGGTGAGAAAGGGAACAATATGTTATAAAGAAGGGGTAAAACCTCTAGGGGAGATAGGGCTGAAAATGGCAGTGCTAAAGTTCTCATTTTTATTCAGTATATTATCCACTTTCTGTCCAATCATCATTGGGGGAAGAGGTAGTACTGCTAATCCTATGCACATCTCTTATGCTGACTGCTGTGTGTTCCTATTGGGTGCACACATACTGTATGATCTCATCATGGTGAACAATAATGTAGGTGCTTCGCTAGCTGTGACAAATTCTGTCAAAGTGCAGCACCTGCATTACAATCAATCAGGCGATGAAGATGAGTGTTATCAGCCTAATCTCTCTTGTTCCGAACTGTGAAGATTGAATTGTGAAAACAAACAGCTGTTTGTCATGTTTTGGAATACAAATACACATCACCTTGTCCTTATGGATTCACGCAGTGTTTACACAGAGCAAGCACACTTTTTGTTACATGTAACCCTTTGTGCTCTCTACAGAGCAGCACAATCTTACAATAAATTTCTTTAAGTTCAAATACCCATTTTTCAAAACAAATATTATTCCTAACACTCTTTATATAATAAAGAAAAGTGCCTATGATAATGCTAGATGTTTTTTACATGTCTGACTATACAGTGGTGTTAGAGATATTTTGACCCTAACCAGAGGCTGGACAAATACTCTTCTTCAGGAGTGTAAAGATTCCAACTCCTCAAAGCAACTGAAAATTTCCCACTTCCTTTCTACCTCTCCCTGACACTTTACGATACCGAATTGAATTTGGAAGATACTTCACCGAAATTTATTTTACCTTTGTTTCCACATTATTTACTATAATAATGATACATAGTTTACTACTGTAATATTGTGTATTTTCAGTTACATGTAGTGATTATTATTATTATTATTATGGCTGATTGAATTTGGATGGCAAATATTCAAATGTATACCACATGGCTGCCCAATACTTGGATCCCCAGATGTTGTAAAACTACAACTTCATGTAAGATGTAGTTCTACATCATCTGGGGATCTACCTATTGAGCAGCCATGGTCTACAACATGTGTTTGCTTTACTCTACCACCCCCCTCCCCTCCCACATAAAGTCCTTCAAATAACTGTGTATTCCTTAGGCCCTATTCGACAAAACCATTTCATGTCCACTAACCCTAGTTCCTTCTAACTACATAGCATGCTCTTCCAGCTGTTTGACTTCAGAGTAAATCACCTTCGCATTACCTTTACATGTTTCCAGTTACTACAATTATACAATTAATTCTCTCTACCATCACCTCCAAATTCCCCCTATTGCCTATTGCCTCTTGTCTCATGTCCCCATTTTAACCTTTACATTATAAGCTTATGGGCTATCTAGCAAAATATTCTGTATAAAAGATTTTCATGGGCTAGATCTTTGCTTTCGGGCAGGGCCCTCTTTATCTTTTGTATTGGTCTATTTATATTGTACTGTCTTTTTCCTAGTGGTACAGAACTGCGGATATATTGGTGCTTTATAAATGTGTCACGGGAGTCGTACCCCAACACGCAGGAAAGAGGAAACCCACAAAAGGTGGATCCGAAATAGGTATTACTGAGCCTTAGAATGGCCGGACTTAACGTATAATACAACAAGAAATAGGGTCAAGATAAATCAAGGACAGGATAACAGAAATACTCAGTCAAGACGAAGCCGAGTCAGGATACCAGAAATCACGAGTAAAATACGAAGCCGGGTCAGGATACCAGAATGACAGGTAAAATATGAAGTCGAGGTCAAACACAGGAAATCACAAGGGAATCTTTAGGAGCACTAAACGAGGATCTAACAGAAACCACGATGGGGGCTAAAACAAGCCTTGAACAGGCTTACCTATGTTCTGATAGGTCCACGTCATCACTGCGATCCAAAACAGATTAGGATCACAATGATGACGTGGTGACTTTAAGAGTGGCGGGGGCCTTTAAGTCCACATCTATTTATAGACGTCCTGCTTCGCGGTTTGTCCAGTCGCATGGAGCAGTCGGAACGTGCGGCTCGGCGGCAATGCCACAAAATGCCAGTAATACATAAATGATGATGAAACATTTCTGAAAGCTCCACATTTTTTTGTGCTCATTCAAACCAGAAGTACTTGTATACTGCATTTGCCTAACCAGTCCCAAGAAACGATTTGGGCTGTTTATATTTCAAAAGTACAATGTAACCTGTAATTAACTGTAAAAAAAATAGCTTTGTAGCTAGAGATACTCTCGGGTTATTAATAAACCTAGTAAATTGGGTGGGTTGTTTCCCAAGAACTCAGTCTTTCTTAATGGGAAGCAAATTAACAATCTGGGACAAAACATGGTACAGTCCACCACAAAAGGCAGGATGAAACCACTTGGTGAGACAATGTGAGCTCTGAAGGGCACAATGTCTGGGTCATATATAAAGTAGGTGCCGCTAAATCTTTATCACCTACCTAGAGGAAAAAGTACTGTCATTAGAAAATGTTAAATAAATCTATTCCCCACGTCATTAAGACACTAGTTTATTTGGTGACACATTTTTTCAGGGTTTGTTTTTTTTTCGGGCATTATAAAATCTAGTGTTTACATGCAGAAACGTTGCTTGTTCCCTATCTGAGTGGGGACTACAAACTAAAAAGTTAAGCAGGCAAGCTCAGGAAACAACCTCCTATGTTTAATACCCCTTGTTACACCTCACGCTTTGTTGCCCTTTTGCTGTTTCTTTGTTTGCTATCTCTGCTGAGCCTGTAACCTTGGCTCATTTATCTTTCAGGTGTTATTATAATTGACCTCAATCAGTATTCCATTATCTTAAACGGGGCAATTATGCACATTGTCACTTTTGCATTTGCTCTTTTGACCTGAGGGTCACGGAGGCCTAGTGTAACTAAATCCCACCAAATTATTCCCTTACCTGTCATATAAATAGTCATCCCAGTAAAATGGGACCCAAGGGGGCTTTTGCCAAGGTGTTGAGAAGGCCAGTCTAACTCGATCCTTTATTCTGCTTTCTAAGGAATGCAGCACTGTTCTGGCACTCTATCAAAATAAAACAAAGTTCCATTTTTCCTTTTTTTGTAGAAAGTGAGAGAGAGGGAGCACCCCTGTACTCACAAACGCTTCATTGTGGACTACTTTATTGAAATTTCCATTCAACTCTTCCATCTGTTAGCTGTGCTTACCACTATTACCAAGGAAGGAATTCAGCACCCTCCATTTGAGGGACTTGGATCATAAAACTGTCTGGATTATTTCAGCTATATTTATAACTAACTTAATATTACTTTTCTAACAGGTTTAAAGCTTTTAATTCCAGCATGTTCATTATTCATGATAAGGTTTCTTACTGACTGGGTTCTATATATATTAAGATTTTTTTTTTTTTTTACTTTAATATTTTAGAATAATTGAATTTAATATAAAGGTCTCAGACAAGCCTATTTTTTTTCTTTTTATTGCAAGTTAAAATTTTGTTTAGTGACCACTTAAGTTTCTTAAAGCTGCAGGGCTCTTGTAGGACGTTATGGAAATTACATTTTCCAAAGTAGATTGTGGTTAAATCCATTGATTTATTTATTTATGTATTTATTTTTGTTAAGGATTAAGTAGAAACGGTTTTCTGTTAGAAATAACGCACCACCATGGGGATGGTGATATGACTAATTACATTTATATTGCGTTGACTGAATTTACTACAATAATAATAAATTTTATAGAAACATGCAGAAATGGATGGCACTATTTTTTGAAATGTAACAAATTGAAATCCAATTTTGCAAATTCAAGCTAAAATAGACATTGTGCGACTATTGCCAAGTTGGAGTGTTTTTTTCCAAACCACCTATTTTAGCCATAAGTTTACAATTCAGATTTCAACTCACTACAATTTGGTGTTTACAGGTCATAATGCATTAATGTAATCAAGCAACTTTTAGGGCATCCATTGATCTAAGGATTTTCTTCAAGATTTCTCAGCTGATTGCTGGGCCTTTGTTCGAGATCCTTCAGCTGATTGCTGGGCCTCTCTTTGAGATCTGTCAGCTGATTCCTGGGCCTCTTTTTGAGATCCGTCAGCTGATTGCTGGGCCTCTCTTCGAGATCTGTCAGCTGATCGCTGGGCCTCTCTTCGAGATCTGTCAGCTGATCGCCGGGCCTCTCTTCGAGATCTGTCAGCTGATTGCTTGGCCTCTCTTCTAGATATGTCAGCTGATTGCTGGGCCTCTCTTCAAAATCTGTCAGCTGATTGCTGGGCCTCTCTTCAAAATCTGTCAGCTGATTGCTGGGCCTCTCTTTGAGATCTGTCAGCTGATTGCTGGGCCTGTCTTCCACACTTCAACTACTCATCTTGCTGAATTCAGAGACCTACTGAAGGATTTAAGGATTTCCAGTTCCTACACATTGCCTACTGTGTTGAGTACTAAACTGAAATATTTCATAATGTTCAAATAAATGGATTCCAGCATGGTACTGGGGCATAATGTGGATTGGGATTCATTTACATTGAGGCTTTTGGACGTGACACTCTTCCAAGCACAGTTCAGATCTGTATATGTATATATTCTTATTTTGGTCTACCTCTGCCAGAAATATAGATGGAAATATCTACATCTGTGTTCAAAGAAAATAGAGGCTGCTTTTTCAACTAATGTAACCTTTTATTTCTTAATTTTTCTCTTCTTTCTCGCTTGACAACCACATGACATTTGTTCATATTCCATTTATTGGTGTTGCAAACCAGTGTCATTTTGTGCTATGTGTAGCCTCACAAACACTTTTCCTCCTGGATACTCATATACAATCACTCACATCCTTACATATGCTGTTGCCCATCCACTCACACACTGTCAGTTTTATTTATACATATACACATTTTACACTGAGCAATCCTTCTTGTTCTCCCTAATATTCCAGTCCTCATGGTGTCATTTCATGCCAAGTTTACATGCACCTACCTATCCAATCAGGCCAACAAAAGGTGCTGTGTAGTGCAGTAAGCATTCTCCATTTTGTACCTTGGCCATGGTTTTATGATGTATGTTGGTGCCAAGTGTTCCATATTCACATTATTGGTCTTACTTTCTGATGGTGGTCATGTTTTTTCTCAGTGATATGCATCTTTGTGTCTGCAATGAATGTTTTAAAGGGATCCTATAGTGCCAGGAAAACACTCTTGGAGTGCCCCCCTCCCTCAGGGCCCCCCTCCCTTAGCACTGAAAGGGTTAAAACCCATTCAGCCACTTATCTTAATCCAGTGCCGGGCTCCCTCAGCGTTGGGGATCTCTCCTCCCCCGCCGATGTCAGCTCCCAAGTAGAGCCGAATGCACATGCGAGGCCAGAGGCGTGCGCACATTTAAACCTGCCCATAGGAAAGCATTACTGAATGCTTTCCTATGGGGATCTTATTTGACGCTGGACTCCGTGAGTATATAGTTCATTTTTATATTCAGCTTGTTTTTCACTGTATCTAGATCACCAGTGATAATTCACCTGTTACATGTATATATTTCATGTGTACATTACCATGCAATGTGTGCACAGCCTTTACATAAAAAAAAAAAAATCTATAACAATAATTAATGTTCTACTTCAATCATAGTGAAACCAGGAAGGAAACGCCTGCTTTAGCCACTGTAGTTCAAGCGGTTAATGGTCATGGTATCGGAAGTTGACCAATGAAAGCTAACACTAGTATGGAAATGTACATTGGGCAAAGATTGTAGCACTGCATGTGTAGTTTTAAGTATACAAACATGTGTGCAACCTGGATATATGAATAGATTAGAACAGATATTTGTGGTCTTGAAATGAGTCAAAATTTCATATATTTATATTTTTTATATTTTGTTGCTATGCAAATATTTTAATTACTATAAAATATAAAATTGACCAAATAACTTTATACAGCCATCTGCAGTGGCGTACACATGACCCATGGGGCCCCGGTGCGAAAATTGATCCGTGCCTCCCCCCCCCCCCCCGCGCTTACTCTGCGCGGGCCGGGGCAGCAACACATGGCGGCGGGCACCTGGTCGCAGGGGTTGCAGGGCTGCGACCGCGGTATGTACGCCAGTGCATGCAGATGCACACACACTTAAAGGACTACTACAGACACCCAGATCACATCAGCTCAATTAAGTGGTCTGGGTGTCAGGTCCCTCTAGTTTTAACCCTGCAGCAGAAAGCATAGCAGTTTCAGAGAAACTGTTATGTTTCACTGAGGGTTAATCCAGCCTCTAGTGGCTGTCTCACTGACAGCCGCTAGAGGCGCTTCCGCCATTTTAAGACACTGAACGTTCATAGGAAAGCATTTAGTAATGCTTTCCTATGGACGGTGTGAATGCGTGCGCGGCTCTTGCCGTGCATGCGCATTCGGAGCTGAGAGGTGGAGGGATCCCCAGCGCCATGGGAGTCCGGCGCTGGAGAAAGGTAAGTGCTGAAGACACACACACACAATCTCACGAGCAAATGCATACACACTAGCTAACAGACACACACATTTACTGACACACTCAGCGGCAGACATACATACACACTCACTTACAAAACATACACTCTCACTGACAAACACAGACTCACTAACACACACACACAAACAAACTCACTAACACACACACACAAACACACTCAGTAACAGACACACACAGTAACACACTCACTGACACTCACTAGCATACACACACACTCTAACACAAACACCAACACTCACACTCACACACACACACACTCTCACTGACAGCCGCTAGAGGCGCTTCCGCCATTTTAAGACACTGAACGTTCATAGGAAAGCATTTAGTAATGCTTTCCTATGGACGGTGTGAATGCGTGCGCGGCTCTTGCCGTGCATGCGCATTCGGAGCTGAGAGGTGGAGGGATCCCCAGCGCCATGGGAGTCCGGCGCTGGAGAAAGGTAAGTGCTGAAGACACACACACACAATCTCACGAGCAAATGCATACACACTAGCTAACAGACACACACATTTACTGACACACTCAGCGGCAGACATACATACACACTCACTTACAAAACATACACTCTCACTGACAAACACAGACTCACTAACACACACACACAAACAGACTCACTAACACACACACACAAACACACTCAGTAACAGACACACACAGTAACACACTTACTGACACTCACTAGCATACACACACACTCTAACACAAACACCAACACTCACACTAACACACACACACACACACACACACACACTAACACTCACACTAACACTCACACACACACTCACTCACACACACACACTAACACTCACACACACACACACACACTAACACACTAACACTCACACACACTTACACTAACACTCACTCACACAGACGAACACTCACACACACTTACACATGTTTTTTTTTTTATTTAATCCCCCCAGCCTCCCTACCTTTTGGAGTGCTGAGGGGATTCCCTGGGGTCCAGTGGTGCTGCTGGGCTCCTAGGCGGCCGGTCAGGCTGGCTGGTCCGCGAGGGAGCACTCTCCCCTGAGTGCTTCCTCTTCAGCTCCCTCGCGCGCCGCGTAGGGATGCCGGCAGATGATGTCATCTTCCGGCTCCGGTATCAGTGCAGTGCGCGAGGGAGCTGAACAGGAAGCACTCAGGGGAGAGTGCTCCCTCGCGCACCAGCCAGCCTGACCGGCCGCCGGGTGTAAGCAGGGCCAGCCTCGGGGGGCCCGGAGGTGGCCGGCTCTTGGGGCCCCCAGGAGAAGAGGCTGGCCCAGTGGGTACATACAGGGGCGGCCGGGCCCCCTGATGGGCCGGGCCCGGTCGCAGCCGCGACCCCTGCGATCATGGTATGTACGCCACTGGCCATCTGATATCCATGGTGTATAAGAACAAAGGAGGATATTCCAGAAATCTGTTTCATCCTTCAACTAGAAGGTAGGCAACCTTCGGTGCTCCAGATGTTGTGTACTACATCCACGTTTGCATCCAGAACGTAATATTGGGAGGCATCTGGTAGATTATTTGCAGGTCTGCCCCTGACTACATCTTCCATGATCCTTTTATAGCTATACTGCTGGCATCAGGAGAGATGTAGTCCACAACACATGGAGTGCCAAAGGTTGCCTACCCTGAACTATAGTTTGTACCTGCTTTTAAAGTTGGAGCAGTACTTATTTACTGCTTTACCATGAGTTTGACCAGTACTCCTTGTAGAGTATGGACTGTTATTATTTAATGTATACATATACATTCTAGCTGTATGGTAGCATATATTGCTCATGACATTTTAAATGGACAAATCCAAAGGGTTGACAGGCAACATATTTACACTATATTTAATTTTCGTATATTTATTTTCAAAGTGTATAGGTAGCACATAAAAAGTATGTCTCTGATATATTTTGTGGAGTTTTTTGGTTACTAGTTTGAAAATAATTGTGAAACTTGTTTGACAGTCCAGGTCTTTTCATACATCAAACGCTGCTAATGGTCTTGTATGGCCTTCGCTCTGTTAATATTTTGTACGTCAACAACGCGTTGTCAGTTATCCCCATTCTATGACTGTAAAGCATTGATGCTATATAAATAATAAGAAATGCCATAAAATACATTGTAAGTGCTGTCTGAGCCAGCCGTCAGCCTTTAAGACAATGCAGGGAGCACTGTTGAAGCGTTCTCTACATGATCCTAGTTCCCGTTGCACAGAGGGAACACATCTAAAGATTGTGCTTGTGCTGTGTTGCCCAGGGACAGTTCTCTGGTTTCTACAGAGGTGGGATACAAGGGAACCAAAGTGGGACGGCAGGACAGTGGGACTGTTGGGAGGCCTGTGTTCACACAGGGCATGAATTTATCCTACCTGATACACATTTCACTTTAGTGTGAACAATTCTGTATATCTCATGTTATCAGTGTAAGTTTCTAAATTATTTTTTAGAACATAGTTACTTGTCTGATTACTGCATATTACTGATATGATTTATTTCCAAAAAAAGACAACAAATATTTTTTTTTCTATCTTTCAAATTACAGTGATGTCATCCTCCTCCTTAACTTAGTTTTTTAAGTTCTTCACTTGTAAACTTTACTGATTCATTTCTAGAGTACTCTGTGTTTTCATATATTATTATTTGCACCATTTACACTCCTTCTTAAGTCTCTTTTTTTATCTGTATGACTTTTTGTTTAACAGGTTCTCGCAGTTTATAAATGCTGAAACACCCTGCAAAGGAAGGAAACACTCAGGAGTATATCTGTTAAATGAATTGTCCCCATTTATTATTAATTTACATCCATAAATTAAACTCATTCCAATATGTCTAGTGATGACCACGTTACATATTTTCACAAGTGCAAGTACTATACACAGTCTGGACATTGCAGTGATTATACTGGTATTTGGTTTTAGACAAAGACTTTTAATATGTACTGTCATACCAACAGCCTCCGTTAATTTATATTGTGTCTAGTAAACTACAAAATAAATTTATGTGTGTTTTTAATCTTTTACCGTTATCACTGTACTATATATACATATATTTTATACAATCTATAAAAAGTACATAGATGTTAATGCAGAGGCGCAGTAAACATGGAATATTATTAAACGTTTTAGACAAGCAGTATATGCGAGTAAAATAAAATAAAATAAATTGATCCAGGCAGCAAACCAGAGGAGAAAAACAAGGTACTCACGGTAATGAAAGAGGGAGCAGGAGAGTAAAGTAAAAGGTGTAGATACGCTGTCGTTATCTCAATGCAAGCCATGGGTCATAGATCTCAGGAAACTGCTTTGTACATTCCAAATAAATAAGTATGTGACATCTACAAAGCACATCAAAAGGGCTAATAACCATAAAACGAGTTAATAAGAGAGCAAAAATATTAACCAGACTGGTATTGCTGTTTTGTTCTTATTGATATCACATCTTAAGCATTATTGAACTCCATTATTATGTGTGAATTATCATTCATTTATTCAGTCATTTTCAACTTTTTGAAAAGAGAATAAAGGGCATGCCTCATTAATATGTACAAATAGCCTCATTTTGCTCATGCATTCAGAAGCGTGTGGATGTAAATACTAGATAGAGATAGTTTCTACCCTTTTATTAATGTAGTCAAACATCATACACCAGTAAGATAGCAAATGTTATAGTCCTTGTAGCCACTGCTTTATGGAAACGTGTTGTTGCTGTGGTGTATGGTTTGAGACATACTCTACCTGAAATTAGTGTTGTACAAAATCTCTGTCTGTCCAGTACATTTACAGGAGGCAGTCTTTTTTTTTTGTGTGTTCCTCTGCTTCCATCCATAAAACCACATACAGAACTAGCCACTTACAAAATATCTAATTACCCAAACATGAAGGATAATACATTCACACACATCCACTAATGCTCAAACATAACTGGCCCTACACCCCAACTTAATTAGCATGGGGACACTCTCAAACATAGATAGACAAGTACATTCATTCTAGCACACAAGTACAGAGGGATGTTAGCACTCATATATAGACAAACACTCACACACACATAAGCGCAGGCATATAGTTTGAAATGTTATTATGGCATCCTCTTCTCCTTACTGCACTTTACCTTTCTCGGTGAGGGACAAGGGCTACGTTGAAAACCTGACTGCCTGGTGTATATATATTTAAGAAAATAAGTGTAAGCTGTGAAGTTTAGAGTCCACATGCAGTTGTTCCTATTGTGGGGATGTTAATGGAATTGCTTTCTATTCTAATAGCTACAATTATGTAGAGGGGCATAAAATGTTTGGATTTAAGAGATATTAAAACGATGTGCAGCTGTGTAGGAATATCCCTTCACAGTAATTTGGCCCTGCTCTTAAAGAATTATTGCCTCTTCTCTCACTTTAAACGATGTCATGGGACATGTTCCGTGTAATTTTAGCTCATCATGTGTTTGTAAGCACATAAAATGTAGACCAGCATGTGCTCTTACTTGACTTGTGCAGAGTTGGAGCTTCCCACTGCACAATATAGGGAAGACAGATGTACATGCTTTAGCTAAAGTGACTTCACGTGGGAACGTGGTAGACTCTGGAATCTACTTAGAACACCCAACGTATATGCTCTCTTTAGTCATCTATTGTCTGGCCTTGTAGTTAAGCATATGGCATTCCAAACTGAGCTTTCAGGAAATCTTGAAATGCCTGAAAATCATCTTTCATGTTTCACTGACGAATGTCTGAGCAACACTAGTGTCTTTAACAAAAAAAAAGATGAAGGAGCCGTCAAGATATAGTTCAGGGCAATAGCAATTTCTGTTACCTAGTTACTGTCCAAGTTTATGTGTTTCCAAACTAAAATTATCAATCTAACAGTGCTACAAACCATCCCTAACTAACCACAATTTAGATTTGCATGATAGTTTCTCAGTGGCAGGGAGCTGCTTTAAGAATTCCATAATGTTTTACCAAGGCAAAAAAACTCAAGTTAAAGCATTACTCCAAGTACCATGACCACTTTAGTGATTTGAAGTGGTCTTGGTGCTTGGAGTCTGTATGTGTAGCATTTCAGTAGGACAAAGATATTTAATTATGCTACCCCCAGCTTTTTCATTAATATTATTACATCATTAGCCAGCCCTGAAAAAGAGTTCCAGGCTGGCTAATGTCAATTCTGTAAATCAATATTATCTGGGTGCTCTTTTTCTAGATTATCTCTACAGACGATCTATATTAAATAATGAATGCATGTGCTGCTTTTCTCTATTAAACCAAACTATAAACAAAATAAACCACCAGTTAGTCTTATAGTCTCACATATATAGTTGTGGTGGTGGTTATCAGATATACTGCCCTACTGGATATCTGAAGATAAGCTGAATTGAGATTGAACTATAAAGGGATTATTGCCTAAGCAGTGAATCTGTGAATACATGGATATTCCATCACAATGGGAGCATTATTATCTAAATTGTGAGCTTGCCATATAGATACTTCCCTCTTTTTTGAAATATATATGTTTCTATTGTGGTGCCAGATTGACATACAATATTTGTGCTAACTCTGGTGGTTTAGAATGTCAATTCTGTGCTTGTTTATTTTACTACCCTAGATCAGAATGTCCAACATGTATATGCTCAAACTCCATAATGCTTTGCTATTCTAAAGATTGCCAATGCATCATGGGATTTACAAGAAGGATAAATTGTGCCTAAAAATAGATAAAATACCACTTCTTAAACTTAAAAACAAATTAGAAACAGTAAAAACTCCAGATGTATGGATAATAAAATCTGGTGCAGCAAATGTAATAGTCCAGTCCTTATTGTTATTTTTTCCCCTTGTTGTCAGGCGATTACAGCTTCTTCAGTTTGAACTAACCATAAAATCTCTCTTTGGGGCCTGCGAGGGACCCCCATAATCTAAGTTTGCTGCCTTTAGTACAATAATTTCTGTTTGGCCATTTAGCTCTGATCCGTCTGTTTGTCTACTTTCCATCATGGGATTTGTAGTTTTTTTTACTAGTAAACCTCTCTAAATATGCTGAAGTTTAATGTGGCTCTGTTACCACAATTGAAATTCCAATGTAGTCAAAAGACGATGTAAGACATATTAGGGATTTATGGTAAAGCCTGGGGTTGACAGAACTTGTCAATGGGCGGAGCTTCCATCGACAGCTGTGGGAATCAGGCACCTTCTCACACATTGCAAGAGCTGGTCAATGGATTATCTCTGCAGGATCCTTCATCGACCTCTGTGCAGTGAGAGGACAGCAGTGACCCAGTTCCTGCTTGATGAAGTGCCAGGGGCTGATTAAAGAAGACGGTGAAGCCTATGAGGGAGTACTTCAGGTAAGTATAACTCACCTCTGCTTACCCCTTGGCCATTCCAAATGGAGATGCCATTGCAAAATATATCAGAACCTCTTTAGATCACGTTAACATGTGTTTATAGGAATTTGTAGCTAAATGAATACACTGAGCCTACAAATGTAAAAATACAGCAATTAACAAATCTATTTATTTTTTTTACATTTTTTTTTTACGAAGATTGTTACTAGATGTATTGTGCATACATGAGTCTCTGCTCATGTGTTTTAATAACAGCAACTTGCTATCACTTCTATATAAAGTACAGGCTTTTTTCATTGTTTTTAAAGAGGTTTATTTTTATTTTCCTTAAAATCATACATTTTGCACAAAGCAAATAAAAAAATAAATCTTAATGATGTCTGTTTATCAATATCTGTTGTATCAAATACATTCTTTTATTTATTACCTGGGGCCTTTAGCATTACATAAAACCACTAACTGCCCATGCTGTGTTTGGTAACACATACAAACCATTGCCTTTTGAGTTACATGATTAAGAGATGACAGGCAGGGCAGGAGCAATTAGTGTAATGATGACTTGGAAATTAATTGGATAATAATTAGATGTAAAAGAGACAGCCTTTAATATCAACACATTTTAATTGTAGCTTGTGTGAATTAGTTGAATTTGCATAATTATTTCCATCTGTCCTATCTTTACCCAATTCTGCCTGTAACCAAACCATTCATTAAAAAATTTGAACACAGAACTACCTTTAATATTCTAGGGCAGCTTTTTTGCTCTCCGGTGTTTCACCTCCTTGTGCATCCATCCCTTTAACCAGTACTAGCACATTGTAGCCTGCCGTTTATTGTCATCTTTCTAAAGCAGCTATGTGACTAATGGTTATAAAGCTATACAGTTAGCTTAGATTTGCTCGTGTCTTGAACTCTCTAACGTGGATGAAAGTCAAAATGTGAGTACAGAACATTTCTGCAGCAGCTCAGGGCTGGGATTAACTGGGATCACCTCATCCCCTGCTTTTAATGAAATTCTCCCCCTTGCATTTTCTTGTTTGGAAGGGAGTCCAAAGTTATCTCATGCTAATTTTGTTAGGCAGTGCCCTCAAGGGATGTCACAGGCCTCTATGACCCTTCCAGAGAGACTTGGTAGAGGGATGAGGAGAATTAGACATTCCTGAGAAATTGCAAAGTAGCAACCCCCAGAGATTTCATATGGAAACTAGCTCCAGACAAACTGCCAGAGACCGAAGTCACCTTTTCAGCACTTCCTTGACATCATTCCACCAATCCCATCTGGCTTGCCTCAGAGGTCAACTCTGGGACTGGAAAGGTGGTAGCTGAAAGCAGCAGACGTCAGGGAGGTCCACTTATTTATTATTTATTTTAAAGCCCTTTTCACTATTTGTTTGTTTTAAAACGAAAGCAAAAGTACATGAAAATGTTTTACAAACCAAGCACTAACAGAATAGAGACCGTGCCTATTATATATTGTATAATGGGTATTTTTAAATACACCAACAAATGCCACAGTGCCGTACAGTAAGCTAACAATGAAATCATAATAAGCAGCTTCTATTTAGAATCCCCAATTCTAAGTGGCCAACGAAGGGCAAGTCTGTAACTGATCACATAAAACATTTAAACACACCCTAAACAAGTACATTTCAATAACACAAGTGATGCTTGAGGCAGTGACCTAAAAAGTGATAAAGAAAACAATTTAGTCTCGATGCACATCCTGTCATGAAACTATGCGTCTGAAGATTATATTTCCCATATGAAATATGGAAATTTGGTCACATACACAGCATATTTCTTCACTGCACCAATATACCCCTCTCTTGGGGAGTGCTAACTCAACTACTAAGAAACATATTCTTAATTTACCAATCTAAGAACAAGAAGGGGGAAATTGCAGGCATAATAGTAATAACATCCACATCAGCTGCTGTTTAGTAAAATGTTGTAAGTAAACTTGCTTCTCAGCTGAATTTACAAGGGGTTAATAGCATAGTTTTATTACAAACCAAATAGCCTTTAAAGCTGTTGTCTCATTTTTGTTAAATTTCTCACTTTATAATATTGTAAAGCGCTGCAGAATAAGTTGGCGCTATATAAATTACAATAATAATAAAGTTTATTAGTGTTGTCAATTTGCCATTGTACTTTTGGATCTGCCTCCTGAACCACTGGCGTACATACCGCGGTCACAGGGGTCGCGGCTGCTACCGGGCCCGGCCCACCAGGGGGCCCGGCCGCCCTGCGACCATAGGGTAAGCATTAGAACATTGGCTCGCCTTACTCGGTGCATACAGCAAGATAAGCAGAGAGATTCTTACCTTATTTGAGGAAACTAAACTACCTGGGTTGCAATATTACTACTTATGGTAAGGACTCAAATGCTTTTGATGTAAGTGGTCAGCATGAAGTGAGTTTGTTGGGGATGCTGTGTTAAATGATACAATGGCTTCTTACCTTAAAGGAGCAGCGTAGTCACCAAACAACTTAATTAAGCAATTTTTTTATACAAATCATGCCTTTGCAGTCTCACTGCTGATTTTTATGCCATTTAGGAGTAAAATCATGTTTGTTTCTGTTTGTGCAGTCCTAGCCACACTGCAAGAAAACAATAGGGTTTTATTTTCAATCAGATGTTAACTTACTTTAGAATGTTTCTTAATCTTCTGCTCTGTAAACTGAACTTTAATCACACACAGGAGGCTCCTAAAAGGTATAGGAAGCTATTAACAGTGTAAGTGATATGACATTCTAATTTAAATAGCATGTGCAATTAAGGAAGTTTAAACATTAGATCTCACTTTACAAGTGTTTAGGAAAGCTGTGCAAGTTACATGCAGGGAGGTGTGACTAGGACTGCATAAACAAAGTGATTAAACTCCTAAATTGCAGAAAATTGAGCAGTGAGGCATGATCTGCACACCAAAACTGCTTCATAAAGCTAAAGTTGTTTTGGTGACTATAGTGTCCCTTTAAGTAATACTCACACAGTGTACAGAAGTGCAGGCAATTTGTCTATGTGCATTGATGTCAACAGAGATACAGATTAATACTTCTCAAGGTTTACTGCAAATACAGTTATGCAGGACCAACTGTTTACATATAACTTGCAATCTCACTACAAAACCAAGGGCCCCTTTACACTGCCCGTGCATGCACTGGCATCTCCAAGAAGGGCAAGAGGACAATTATCCTCCAGTTGTTTTGCGAGCCCCGCCATTGCTCTGTTTTAAAATGAATTTGATAGGACTGTCTGCTCTATAACGTTCCTCTCGTAATGGAGGTGACTATCATGCATATATTATATCCAGTCCTGATGGGCAATCCTGTAGGCAGGGAGGGCTGTCAACCTTTGACCTGGAGGCAAGTTCAAATGCATAGTTTTGTTTTTGCAAGTGTAACATGCAATATAGAGAGACAGAGATTTGACAGATGGAAGCTATGGGAGTTGCAAGGTGTGCCATCATACCTCCCTGCAACCTTCATTAGTATGAAGGAACATGCACAGATTTCTGCATGTGTAAGAGACACGGGCTCTCTTTTCTACCAACTTCATTGGCACCAATAACAACTGGCATGTATTATGACATTCATTTCACACAGCAGTCAATGGCAAACACCTCCAGCGACATCATACTAACTCATTGTTTCCTGGCAGCTTGGTCATCCTTAGACTAGGCATATGGCTTGCTTAACCTGGGGATCACGTGTTCCTATGCTGTCCTTGCCATCCTTCCCATGCTTGTAGGAGCACCTTAAATAGAAATGAAGCCTGGATATATCCTAGAATTTCACTTTAGCCGTCATTTAGAAAACATTCAGTGGAGAACCATGTGCTCCAGCAGGCGTTCTGAATTCAAGCAAATTGTTGCAGTTGTTGGAAACATTTGACATTCAGAAATGTGATTCCAAAACAGATGAATTAGAGGAGTATTGTATTCTTGAAGATAAATATCAAAAAGTTTATTAAATCCACTGAATACACACACAAAAAAACTACCTCTGCTGCATCAAATATGGCATGTCTTTTATGGTTCCATTCTTTGCTCTGTCATTTATCATCCTTTCAGGTAAGCACAAAGCATTCATTTGTGTTTGAGAAGCTTTGCGCTGAACGTGAAAATGTTAATCTGTAAGGTAAATATGTCATGTAGACATGAATGCTAGATTATTGGGTTTTCACTATTTTGTTGGTTGAAGTCACCTGCATATTTGCTCACATTGTCAAATAATGACCCAACTGCCAGTTAATCCAAGATGCTGTCACCATCACAAGGCCAAACACTCTTACTTGTCAATAGTTCTTAACGCTACATAGACATCCTGATGAAAAGGTGCAGTTCTTAAGGTTTCTCAGCAGGGGATTTTTCTTGTGCACACATCCTGCCACATTCTGATATCTTTTTCTTAAAGAGTGTTACGTGTCTTGTCTATGCTTCGAAGTGCATCAGAATTCCGTCTTTAGAAATAAAACGATTCAAGTTTACAGATTGCGGGTTCTCGATAAACTTTACAGAAGACAAATCAAACATGTCCACCATAGAGCTAGTGAGGATGAAATAAAGTGTGTGCCTATTTGTTTTTTTCACATATATGAAATTGATGCAAACTAAAGTTAAACTATCACTTCGCAGTATTTTTAATATTATGTTTACCTATCCTTAACCAATATGTATTTGTGAGTTGTGAAAAAAAAATTCAAATACTTTAATCCACATCTCTTTATCCTGCAACTCTGAGCCTCCACATTAGCTTCCTGTCAATCATTGGTATAAGCAAAATCCTTTGCACCTGGCAGTCAACACTGAGAAAGCATACAGAGAATTGGAGAAATTAGTCAATGCTTCTAACTATTTCTCCTCTTCATTTGCAATGTTTGCACTGGCTATGCCTTATCTGAACTAGCTTATGAAATTGTTTACTAATTCTTTGTAATTTTTAAAGAAAACAGAGCATCTCATTAAGAAGGTCAAAACGAATTACAGTTGATTTCAATGGTGTAAATTCCAGGATTGGGTAGTTCCCCCATAAATTGCAAAATATAGTTTAATACATTATGACTATGTAGAGAAGAATTGCACGTTTTTTTTAAGGACTATCATCCTGCATTTGAGAATTTTGCTAAGGAATCTTACAGTTCTCGTCTTGACAGGCTCCTTCATAGATTTCTATGGGTTATTCCATGCTCTTGCTATTCAGCAAGGAACCAGAAGCGGTGCCATGGCTTCAATAAGCTGTAGAGGTTTTGTGGAATACACTCAGTCCTTCCTTTGAGAACAATAGAGAGGTAAAGATTGGCTGATACGATTAGCCACCTCCTGGTGTGAGAACAGCTCAGCGAAAAATCTATTTTGGTCTAAGGGCCCAGGATGTTCTCCGTCTTCCCCTGCATACTACTAAATTATATGTTACCTGTTCACAAAGCACAACTCAAGTAGGACACTCTACTTTATCTATGGTCATTATCCATAAAACCCACTTTATACAATTTAGAGGCACAACTTGCTCCCATTGTTTGTGCTTCTCACCTCTAACCTCTTTTCCTGCTTTCTAGGTGTTTTAATTCTGATTTCCTCCTTTCTTTGTACTTCTAGTACTTTGATGCAGTCTAGCATTTCCGCTTCCATATTACACATTTGCACACCAGCTATTTCTGCCTTAACAGTTTTTCTATCCATTTTGCTTTCTTCCTTCCCATTTCCTCCATTCTGTTTCCGAACTTTCACTTGCTAAGATGAATGGTTGAGACCTATTGACAAGAATATACAAGAGAATTAATTTGTTTTTCAGATGCCTTTACCCTACGGCGGTTGTGCCCATTATACACTCCGTGTAAATAGTGCAAATACACATTTTTACAAAATGTATTCAGGAATACAAGTTGTGCAATGCCATCGGTGGTATTAAAATAATACAAAGCAGTGTTGTATAAACTGTGTCATTCTCTACAGTGCTACTGTAGTATTCCTCCCTCACACATTATTCCTGCGATTTTGATAGCAAAAAGGGTTACAATGCATACTCAAAGATTATATAAGTTAACAAAAAGCAAATGGTAAAATCAAGGAGTTAAATACTTCTATTAACTCAATTTTATTTATGAACACAACAGTGACTCTGATGCTTCCCAATACCTTATGTGTACATGGTAATATGTGTATCCCTTTAATACCGTATGAGTGTGTATATATAGAAAAAAATAGGAGGTTGTCCCAAATCAGAGGATATCTCTAACGTTATAATTTGCTAATATGCAACCAGGCTAACAATGGGCCTGAGATTGGATATCTATCAACGAAACATTTTTCATATAACCACTTGAAAATAGCAAAGACAATGCATCCGTCCATCTTTTCACACAGATTCCAATTGACATTGTTTTGTTGAATGTCCTGTCGAGACAGTGTCCCTACATTACAATTATCCCTCAAACAAGAGTACAAAAATATCATAATAGAAAATTACAACAAATACGGAAGATGAAAAGTGTTTCATTAGATTGCATTATATACCCTGTTTTCTGATATAGTGCATTGTTTAGTTTTTTGTTTTGTTTTAATATTTAAAAGATTTCAATTTGAGAAAATAAATCTGCAAAAACACAATTTAGGATAATTCCTTGATTGAAAGGTGCCGCCTAGTAAACAGTCATGTTATATTGTGAGACTCATCCAAGGTTTTAGTCCATGTGAGTGTATACCTCTTGCAGGTCTAAAAATGTACACTTGCCGCTGGCCATTGGTAAGTGAAGATTTTGCCTTGACGAATAGAAATTCACCGCTGGTGAGCGTGCCATGAGACCTCTAAGCTTGCTATGGTGAGTATGTTTTAAGGCCTGCGTAGTAACATAGAAAATACAATGTTAAGCCCTGCCTCTAGTATATAGTACACTCTCCTCAATAATTGGTTAGCTACGATGCAAACTGAGTTCGCGCCCTTTCTCCTGATAGGCCAGCGCGAGTTAAAGGGCTTAGCGCGGAACACCTCCCCTCCCTGAACGCTGATTGGTCACTGCGTGGTTTAGGGGCGAAGTTTGAATCGAATGGCCTAAGCCAAGTGTTTCTGTGGAACTATTTGCTGGTATGTACAGAGCCTCAAGCCCAGACTTTGTACAATGATTTTTCGGGCTATGTACATCCAATAGCTACGCTATTTGCAGGGATCATAGCTGGGACCAGGAGCTATTTGGGGATATATTATGTGTGGGGTTATTTTAGGTCTTTGCTATGTTTTTGGGCATTTTTATGCATTGTGTTCTTTATGCACAGTTGTGTTGTGGGAGTGTTATGAGCATGCTATAGGAGTGTTCCAGGGCAGGTTTGACTGTGTCCATGTTTTGTATAAATTGTCTGTACCTTGTCCCATTAAATTAATTCCTGTAGTACCCTTCAACAAGTATCGCTGATGTTTGGGTAGCTAAGAGCTCTGATCACCGGTTCACTTGAGATTTGGGGAGACTTATAACGGAAATACTCAGCCTGAGTATATGGGGATCTGTTACAACAATTGTGAGAAGTTAGCACTTCATTCTGTATTGATTTTACATTTTTAGATGTATTGGCGTAGATGAAGCGTAATAGGGTGTTGTTGAGAGCATGCTTTATTGAATGTATCACAGATCTGGTTTACAAGCCCACATTGAATCTTCTTGATTCACACAGATTGCAATTCTTCATTATTTTTGTAAAAGTTTTTTTTTTCTTTTCTTTTCTTTGAGGCACTCATAAAAATACAGTAAAGATAGACATTAGTGTGACAATATTGTGTTTCATCAACATAGTTTATCACTGGCACATAGTCGGAGAGTATCTAAAAAAAAAAGAGGTGTCACAGCAATACTATGAACTTGCATTGAAAGATTATGTTTACAATCACACACCGAATAATCATGCCTTTTTTTTTTTAAATAAAGAAAAAAAACTGTAGTGCATCTTATCGACCGTGAACTTAGTAGGAAGCAACAAGCACTGAGTACTCCATTACTGATTTTTTAAAAACATAAATAAAGCAACTTAGAAATTAGTGAGTCCCTATGCCTATATTGTGCTAACAGTGCAAAATAATGTTTTATTACTAGAAACTTAGCTAGTCTTAAAGTGCACTAGTGACTGGTATAAGGTACTGAAATAGGCTTAAGAACCCCTAACAAAGGGGTCACGAGCGGCGGGATGGAACATATAAGAGCATAAAGTACTTCTGAGATTTATGATAATGCCTGCACTAAAGGAGCACTATAGTGCCAGGAAAACAAACCCGTTTTCCTGGCACAATAGGGTTATGAGATCCCCCTCCTCTCTCATGGTCCCCCTCCCACTGGGCTGAAGGGGTTAAAACCCCTTCAGCCGCTTACCTTAATCCAGCGCCGGGCTCCCTCGGATAAATGATAAATAAAAATGGTTTAGATCAAAAGCACTCGGGCTAACTTTAGAAAAGAAAAAGTGTAGAGTAGGTTAGCGCTAATAATATACAAAGGAGGCAGCAACCTTACAGAGGGTCACCCTCTAACCCTCTGGGATAAGGATGTACAGGAAAAAAGGGGGAGAAAAGGCTGCGCCAAGAGATACAATAAAATAAGTCCCAATAAAAATATAAAAAGGATATATATAAATATATATAAAAGTCAATATAAAAAGGAGGATAAATGTCTGTTGCGCTGGTGTTCTCTCTTCTTATGATGCTTTGGATCCTCCCGTGATATGTAAAATATAAAAGGGAAAAGGACCAATGGTGCAGATTGTGGGGTACGTGGAAAATGAAGAATAAAGATGTAATAAACTCACATTTGTATGAGCTATAACCAGTTTAGGTGGAATGGGCGTTCTGCAGTATAATCCCTGCTAGTAGGATATCAGGAAATTCTGATCCACTGGTGCTGTCCAATTCTCAGGAGAAGGGAGAAAAATATATAACAGATAGTGCTCTCTGAAGATAAGATGTGGTATATACAAAACAAAATAAATATACTAACAGTATACAGTGCAGATGACACTGCACTTGAGATATGGCGTGGGTGGTATAATCCCCACCATAGGATATATAAAATGCCAGGAAAGGATAATATAAAATTGGAGTGATAAAAATATATATAATAAAAATATGAATGGCACAGAGATAAAGCCAAACGTAATTTATTATTAAAAGTATACAATAAAATCCATTAACGCGTTTCACCTCAAGGGTTTTATCAAAATGGAATAACATTTAAAACCTGGCAAGAATAAAATATATATAGGTGCACTGTTACTTTAAAAACGGCGCCAAACATAGCATCAATTAACATTAGCCAATCACAGTTAGGCATAATACATATGAAGGATACAGCTTATAATACTATTAATAACATTTAAAACCTGGCAAGAATAAAATATATATAGGTGCACTGTTACTTTAAAAACGGCGCCAAACATAGCATAAATTAACATTAGCCAATCACAGTTAGGCATAATACATATGAAGGATACAGCTTATAATACTATTAATAGTATTATAAGCTGTATCCTTCATATGTATTATGCCTAACTGTGATTGGCTAATGTTAATTGATGCTATGTTTGGCGCCGTTTTTAAAGTAACAGTGCACCTATATATATTTTATTCTTGCCAGGTTTTAAATGTTATTCCATTTTGATAAAACCCTTGAGGTGAAACGCGTTAATGGATTTTATTGTATACTTTTAATAATAAATTACGTTTGGCTTTATCTCTGTGCCATTCATATTTTTATTATATATATTTTTATCACTCCAATTTTATATTATCCTTTCCTGGCATTTTATATATCCTATGGTGGGGATTATACCACCCACGCCATATCTCAAGTGCAGTGTCATCTGCACTGTATACTGTTAGTATATTTATTTTGTTTTGTATATACCACATCTTATCTTCAGAGAGCACTATCTGTTATATATTTTTCTCCCTTCTCCTGAGAATTGGACAGCACCAGTGGATCAGAATTTCCTGATATCCTACTAGCAGGGATTATACTGCAGAACGCCCATTCCACCTGAGCTGGTTATAGCTCATACAAATGTGAGTTTATTACATCTTTATTCTTCATTTTCCACGTACCCCACAATCTGCACCATTGGTCCTTTTCCCTTTTATATTTTACATATCACGGGAGGATCCAAAGCATCATAAGAAGAGAGAACACCAGCGCAACATAGACATTTATCCTCCTTTTTATATTGACTTTTATATATATTTATATATATCCTTTTTATATTTTTATTGGGACTTATTTTATTGTATCTCTTGGCGCAGCCTTTTCTCCCCTTTTTTCCTGTATAACTTTAGAAAAGAACAACTTGTCCTCACTAGATTTAGTAAACTTTGTTTTGTCTTTACAACAGAATTTTCTGTACTTTTTTAAACTTCCCACCTCACCTTCATCTTGTCTTAGAATTAATAAAGAACACGAATAAGTATAATGAGTAGTTTTGATTTCATAATTATTGGAGGATATTGAAACACATAGTTTTCAATGACTTCACCTGTTCAGAACGGGATTCAATAAGAATCCTGCATTGTATTCAATTGGGTGAGGCTGAGAGTAGCGCTTACTACAAACGGCAGAAGCTAAATGCTCTTCCAGACAAGTTGCATCATAGTTCTTTGTGATATCAATAAGAGCATTGAAACAAGCTAATAATCTGGTATGTAATAACCAGCCAACATGTGACTATTGAGGCTGATGTTGTTTCTTGTGGGAACAGTGTGGGTTTTTTTCCTGGCACTTAGTTCTTTAGTTCGGTTAAAGAAACCTCGACCCAACCCATTGGGTATAGTGGTGACTAATGCTGTCAAACTGAGCCACCTTTCATGCAAAAGGGGTAATTTATTTAATCGCATGGAAAATAACCGTGAAAAAATGTTTGGGTGAACTTTCAGGAATCTGGTTAGCTAGTACATTTCTAACTCTATTTATAAATTATTGATCCATCTGCAACGTTCCATGTGAACTGGTTGATGAACAAAAGTGAATATATGCCTTGTAGATAGTAGCACGTATTCATCAATAAAACACTGTCACAATCTGCAGGACCTAACCAACAGAAAATATCATTAATTGCCCATAAAAATGTCAGTTGGATTTAATCTCTGATCAGGATGAACTTAAACATCTTAAATGGGAAAAAGTGGTTCATGTAAGGTTACAATCCCCATTCAATAACACCTACTAAAGTCAGGCTGGAAACTGGCATGCAGGTAGCCACTAGAAGCATGAGACCCATGTATTTAATTGAATTGGTATCAGTGTTTTGTGCAAAGAAGCACTGCTTAAGGCTGAGTAGTATCCCTCTGATGAAGCCATCTCCATGAGGAGACCTAGATCTCAAAGCCTCCTATGTTGTTTACACTTTGCTTAAAGGGACACTGTAGGCACCCAGACCACTTCAGCTCATTGAAGTGGTCTGGGTGCAATGTCCCATGTCCCTTAACCCTGCAGTGAGAAACTGCAATAATAACCTCTTATGGTTAACTCCATCTCTAATTTTTTCCTATTGATGAATGGAGGACCCTGACCCAGTGCCGAGTGACTGTATTCAGGTAAGGTTTTAACCCATTCAGCGCCGCAGGAGGAGGGTGTGTGTACGATTCTATAGTGCCAGGAAAACGGCTTTGTTTTCCTGGCACTATAGAATCCATTTAAAAAAATGATATAATAAGAAACCTTCTGTAAAGTCTCTACCCTATAGATACTGTGATAGCAGGAATACAATCACCATGGAAACCTCAAGTGTACAGGCCATTGTGACACTTCTACATATAAACCATAGATAAGATGGGGCGTGGCTTGGCGCCGAAAAGAATGGCGGCTTAAACACAGCGCTCCGAGCCCTGCAGCCCAATCCAGCAACACTCAGCACCCCCAGAGACCCGATGGGCCGCACGAAACGTGCACAAATGACCCCGTCCACACCGAGGACACAGAAGGACGGACCATCCGCCTCCATCCACGCCTACCTGCGCACACCGGTGATCCTTGATCCGCAACACGAGGCGTCCAACATGGCGCCCGCCTCCTCGGGATCCACAGTGTCGGAAGACAGCCTGCACACCTCCGCCGGCACTCGAGACACAGAGGGACCCTCACAAAAATGGTATGTCTTATTTGACTCCCTCCCAAAGAAAGAGGATTTGCACACCATAGTCCAGGAGGTAAAATCAACCCTCCGTACAGAGATAGCCTCACTGCGCACCTCCCTGTCAGATTTGGAGGGAAGAGTAGCCACATTAGAAACTGCATGGGAATCTGCAGGCCCAGTACCCCAACTAACACACAATAACGACAGACAGCTTATGGACCTGCGGCTTCATGTAGAAGACCTGGATAACAGAAGCCGCAGGAACAATATTAGAGTGAGAGGACTGCGTGAACCAGCATGCCCAGAAAATCTGAGGGAGACCCTAACCCCACTCTTCAACCTAATACTGAACAGGCCCCCTGAAGCGCGCCTATACATTGACAGAGCACACCGCGCTCTTCGCCCGAAACCGACACCTACAGCGCCGCCCAGAGACGTAATCTGCTACATACAGGATGTCCAGCTGAAAGACGAAATTATGAAGGGAGCCCGCACAGAAAGAACATGGCGGTACAAAGGCCAAAACGTAGAGCTCTACAATGACCTCTCCCACCTCACCCTGCAAACGTGCAGAGCTCTCAGACCGATCACGACTCTCCTCCAGGAACACCATATAAGATACCGATGGCACTTCCCGTTCGCACTTACAGCAAGAAAAGATAACGTTGAAGCTACAATACGACTGCCAGCGGATGTCCCCATCTTTCTAGACACGCTGGGTCTACCAGCCACCTCGGTTAGAGACTGGACAGACTGCCCCCTCCACGAAAGAAACCACGGCAGACCGGTAACTCGCCCCATCGACGCAGACGGAATGGACGTGGGCGCTGCCCCGCCCCACCAAACAGCACAAGAAGAATAAAAAATTTGTTATAGAATTCGTGTGTAGTGGCGCTTAAAAAGGGTACAATAGTATAGAGCTGCTACCACCTAAAGTGCCGTCCTCTCACAGCTTGGCACTCACAGATACAATATGGAGGAATTACTGAGTATTTATATACGATAAACCCAGTGTAAGGTGGAGCGCTATAAAATGAATAAACTTACCCCCCCTGGGGTTTTCAGTATAGCCTAAGGGGGGAGAAAGGTACAATAGTGCAGACTATTAAGTGCAATTTGAGTGAAATAACCAAACAGTGGTTCACTCACATGGGTCTGAGCCTAAATAGGACAGGCTCAGATCTCTCGAGCAGACGTGTCCTTAAGGAGACACGAACCCTTCAGATGCTGATTTTCTAAACTTTCTTTCTGTGGGGTATAATAAAAAACCGAGATCTGGTGCAGTATGTTTCAGGTACCAGTGTGTGCAGATAGATAAAATGTAACTGCTCACCTTTCATAGAGCCTCAGACTTGGCTCTAAGTGTTTCAGCAAATGTGTCTTTAAGGGGACACATACCCTTCTTTTGTTGGAGCGGGAACTGCAGAGTGTAGACTAAATCAGAAGCTCAGGTGGACATATAATAAGTAATAAGAATATATTTATTGGTAAAAATACTTCTGTGTATAACACTATAAAAACAATAAAAATATATAAGTATATATAGAAACAATGTCCAAACTTCTGAGGTGGTCCGAGACGCGTTTCGCCTGGTCGGCTTTCTCAATCGGTGTCTTGCTCTCTTGGTTCCCTGTCTTCTTTTAAATGCTGTTTTTGGGTCCCATTGGTGGATGGTTTCGCGCCCTCCGGTTCCGGTTCAGCTGTGGTCCTGATTGTCTTACTTTCGTTCCGGTTTCGTCGACCGGAAATGACGTTGCGCTGGTTTTCGTCGACCGGAAGTGACGTATCGCTCATGTAAAGTCCTATTTCCTGATAAGTCCATTGTCGCCATTTTGATTACTGGCAGCGATCTAATAGGCAAGTGATACTCCCATAGGGATATAGTGCAGGAGAGATAAGGGCAACATAAAAACTAGTTAAATCCAAGTCTCACACAGGTTAGATATATCCAAGTGTTTCAAATGATCTTAGAAGTGCATTCTATTCTTAGGCATACAGATGCATATATGTTTATACATATCCTTTAGATTGTGATAGTTCTTCTGTATATATAAAGTGCATAGGGTATTCTAGATTCTATACATTGCAAAAATGTTTCAAATAAAAACCGTAGTGGGTGAGTAGTAAGAATAATAAAAATCTGACACCTTCATGCTTTTAGTGCAAATGGAAATTAAAAATACATATGTAGAAAGAAATCTCTACCATATGTAGAGGCAGTGATAAAAGTGCATAAAAAGTTTATAAGAAGTGGCAAAGTTCAAAGTCATTGTTAAGACCATGAGGTGTCAGTGTGTTCAGATTAAAAATCCACCTCATTTCTAATTGCCCCAAACGTTTGATGAGGTCCTCCCCTCTCCAATTTGGTACCAGTTTATGTATACCCATAAATGTCATGTTATTTGGGTTTTTATCATGTTTTTCCAGGAAGTGTGCTGATAAACTGTGTTTTGCAAATCCATTTTTAATATTTCTAATATGCTCTTGTATCCGTACGTTAAGATTGCGAATCGTACGTCCCACATAAAATAGACCGCACGGGCATATAATAACATATATGACTTTTTTTGAGTAGCATGTAATTAGTTCTTTTATTTTAAAACTTTGTTTAGGGTTTTTGGGGTGATTAAAAGTCTGGATGTGTCTTTTTGTATTTTGTGTGTTCTTGCATGCACCGCAAGTGCCACATCCAAAAAAACCTTTTGATTTATTTAATCTGAACACACTGACACCTCATGGTCTTAACAATGACTTTGAACTTTGCCACTTCTTATAAACTTTTTATGCACTTTTATCACTGCCTCTACATATGGTAGAGATTTCTTTCTACATATGTATTTTTAATTTCCATTTGCACTAAAAGCATGAAGGTGTCAGATTTTTATTATTCTTACTACTCACCCACTACGGTTTTTATTTGAAACATTTTTGCAATGTATAGAATCTAGAATACCCTATGCACTTTATATATACAGAAGAACTATCACAATCTAAAGGATATGTATAAACATATATGCATCTGTATGCCTAAGAATAGAATGCACTTCTAAGATCATTTGAAACACTTGGATATATCTAACCTGTGTGAGACTTGGATTTAACTAGTTTTTATGTTGCCCTTATCTCTCCTGCACTATATCCCTATGGGAGTATCACTTGCCTATTAGATCGCTGCCAGTAATCAAAATGGCGACAATGGACTTATCAGGAAATAGGACTTTACATGAGCGATACGTCACTTCCGGTCGACGAAAACCAGCGCAACGTCATTTCCGGTCGACGAAACCGGAACGAAAGTAAGACAATCAGGACCACAGCTGAACCGGAACCGGAGGGCGCGAAACCATCCACCAATGGGACCCAAAAACAGCATTTAAAAGAAGACAGGGAACCAAGAGAGCAAGACACCGATTGAGAAAGCCGACCAGGCGAAACGCGTCTCGGACCACCTCAGAAGTTTGGACATTGTTTCTATATATACTTATATATTTTTATTGTTTTTATAGTGTTATACACAGAAGTATTTTTACCAATAAATATATTCTTATTACTTATTATATGTCCACCTGAGCTTCTGATTTAGTCTACACTCTGCAGTTCCCGCTCCAACAAAAGAAGGGTATGTGTCCCCTTAAAGACACATTTGCTGAAACACTTAGAGCCAAGTCTGAGGCTCTATGAAAGGTGAGCAGTTACATTTTATCTATCTGCACACACTGGTACCTGAAACATACTGCACCAGATCTCGGTTTTTTATTATACCCCACAGAAAGAAAGTTTAGAAAATCAGCATCTGAAGGGTTCGTGTCTCCTTAAGGACACGTCTGCTCGAGAGATCTGAGCCTGTCCTATTTAGGCTCAGACCCATGTGAGTGAACCACTGTTTGGTTATTTCACTCAAATTGCACTTAATAGTCTGCACTATTGTACCTTTCTCCCCCCTTAGGCTATACTGAAAACCCCAGGGGGGGTAAGTTTATTCATTTTATAGCGCTCCACCTTACACTGGGTTTATCGTATATAAATACTCAGTAATTCCTCCACAAGAAGAATAAAGCCCGAGGCCAATGGAGGCCCGACCTTCTACACCCAAGCAGACCCCAAGGTGTCCCCCTAGACGAGACGTACAAAGAGCAAGGACAGACAGACAAACAGAAACATTGTGCCGCAAAGAGACTTTTTTGTTTTTTTTACCAAACCTGCCCTCACGGACTCACCCAGAAGATCCTGCCCACGAGCACCCGGTGTCGTATATAATATGAGTCATGTAATATGCAATGTCACAATATGTATGTATGCCACCACATGAACTAAGTGGGAACCATAGACTCCGTGGCGCTTAACGCACACACACAAGAGAGCTCAGAACACGGAACTGGGTCTGGCGGGGGTGGGGGGGGGATGCGGATGGGGGTGGGAGGGGGACGACCCGGCCCCCTCAGCGGAAAAGTAACCCATACCCCGCTGACAGAACCCGCAGGCAAACCCACGCAAGACTGACAGGCCTACCCAGTCCACCCACTACGGACTCAGAACCGACAAGGGAACAGACCGGACGACAAACTATGACGAACCACTCACAAAAACTATCCCCAACCCCAACGACGGATATGACCACACGACCCCCATGGCACGACAAACCTCCCACACACACATGGACGCACCACCTGCAACCACCAAAACGCACCACACGCACACATAGACCAGACTAGACACCCAACGACTCGCACCATGGAATGGGGAAGCATTGAGAGTGTAATAGACCGCTGGCGGCCTCCGGGACATATCTCTAAAAGTTAGCAGTTTGAAAAACTACCCTCGTTACCTGCCATACAAATGTTTTAAACTTGTTATACAAATGTCTTTTTTTTTTCTAACTCTGTTGAATATGAATGTTGCATGTTGACGCTTCTGCCCAGCAGTATCACCCACGGTCTCACCACATATCATAAAAGCTCTAGTAGCAGGGCTCGGACGACCCGGCCACCTGACCAAACAAACCACCAGACGAACTTTGCTAGCGAGCAAAGGACCGCCACCCACCTCCCCACGGGCTCACTGCCAAACCACTGGCTAGGCTCACTGAACACTCGCTGTGTACGTGAGAACTTACCCCAGAGGCAGATTGCCCCTTATTGCCGTCCATACGGCTCACACCCTCGAATTCGAGGGATATAGCGAACTGAGAGGAACACCACACAACCGCACATAGAACCTGACCCACAAGAGGCAAAGGGAGAAGACACACTCCCGAAACCTCCACCCTACACAAACACATCGCAAAGGACCAACCACAGCATAAGATAGCTCCCCCGCGTGCCCCCGGCGGTGGAAGACAAAAACGTCCCGGCGGGCGCACGTGGGTGACCACTAGACCCCCTAGCAGCCCTTCCCGCCCCCCCCCCCTCTCTTCTTACCTTGCCTCTCCTCCGGCCCACCCTCTCCCCCCTCTCCCGGGCCCTCCCATCCCCGTGCAGCCGCCTGCATGGGGATGGCGACCCCCCGGACCCACTCGGCCTTCAAACTCCTCACCATCAACGCTAAAGGACTCAACTCCCCACAAAAGCGTGCAAGGGCACTGAGAGAACTGAAAGCCCTAAATGTCTCCATAGCATTCTTCCAAGAAACCCACTTCAAAACTGACAAAAGGCCAAAGTTCTCGAACAAACACTACCCGCTGAGTTTCCACGCCACCAACCTGGACTCAAAATCAAAAGGAACGGCGATACTCTTTTCCACCGAAGTACCGTTCCAAATCGAAGACGAACTATCAGACCCCAATGGAAGATACCTATTCCTGAAGGGCACAATTCATGCCACACGCTTCACCTTCGCTAACCTGTACCTCCCTAACAAGGGAGAAAAACCCTGACGGCATTAGACCTCTTCAGCGATGGCATACTAATCCTTGGCGGCGACTTTAACGCACCGTTGGATCCGAGGCTGGACACATCCGCAGGCCACTCCACCCTTCCAGAGCATGTACTCAGAGGTATGCGAACTACCCTGCACGAATTCCAAATGTCAGACTGCTGGGTCACCCTACACCACACAGAGAAGGATTATACGTACTATTCCCCGCCCCACAATTCGTACTCACGCATAGACTACTTCTTCCTTCGCCACCGCCATCTAGATAACCTTCTCTCTGCGACAATAGCCCCAATGTCCTGGTCAGACCATGCCCCGGTCATCATCACGATAACCTCGCCTACACCATACCTGAAACAATGGACTTGGAGACTAAACGAGTCACTGATAGAAGATCCCCTAATCCAGACGGAGATACAATCCCACATAGACCACTTCTTTCAAACAAACTGCACACCGGAATCCACACCGGAAAAGGTGTGGGAAGCTCACAAATGTGTCATACGTGGCATCCTGATTCGACATGGCGCACAACGGAAAAAACAGCGCGCGCTAGAAACAGCACACCTCTCGCAGAAAGTGGCAGACCTGGAAAAACAGCATAAACCACACTCAACGACAACACCTATGCGCAACTAGTCGCAGCGAGAGCGGCACTGAACACCCACCTCTCTCAACGGATCGCCTTCCAATACAGACAAGCCCAGAAGACCTTCTATGAATTCGGTAACAAGTGCGGCAAGATCCTGGCACAGGCCCTAAGGAAAGCCAGACAAAAATGCTTTATCTCAGACATCAATTACAAAGGAGCCACCCGCCACACCCCAAAGGAGATAGCAGATGGCTTCCGACTGTACTATGAAGCCCTGTACCACCTCCGCAGCCAGGGAGAGGAGGCGGGAGACCCTACCGCACCCAAGACCCACAGACACAACGCATATCTCGCCAAACACCTCACGTCCAAAATAGACGCGGAAACAGCTCAAACACTGGAAGAACCCATAACACCCGAGGAATTAGCCCTGGCACTGAAAACAGCCAAGACTGGGAAAAGCCCGGGTCCCGACGGCTACACCGTTAAGTACTACAAAACCTACTATAAAACATTAGCCCCACATCTACTGAGTATGCTAAACGCCATCAGGGAGGGGGGGACCCTCGACCAGAACACACTAAAGGCGCACATCGTGGTGATACCCAAAGAAGGCAAAGACCCCAGGGAATGTCCAAGCTACCGACCAATCTCCCTGTTGAATACGGACTTGAAACTTTTCGCCAAAATCCTGGCTCTTCGCATCCAACCCCTCCTGCCGGAGCTGATACACCCGGACCAGGTTGGATTTTTCAAAAATAGAGAGGCCAGAGACAACACCACCAAAGTAATCAACCTAATGTACGCGGCCAGGGTACAGAAGACGCCAGCACTTCTAATATCCACCGACGCGGAAAAAGCGTTTGATAGAGTAGACTGGACCTATCTATTCGCGACGCTACAACACCTAGGGTTTGGCCCCAACATGAGGACGTGGATCGCGGCTCTCTACAGCAAACCGACGGCGTGTGTCTATGTCAACAGCACACTATCAAAACCATTCCAGATACACAATGGTACCCGGCAGGGATGCCCCCTCTCACCTCTGCTATTTGTACTCAGCCTGGAACCATTCCTGAATGCAGTACGCAGCAGACTGGACATCAAAGGCATACAAGGACAGTGGGGGGAAAGTAAGATATCGGCTTACGCCGACGACCTGCTGTTTACAGTCCGAGACCCACAAACCTCACTCCCAGCCATCATGCAAGAATTTGAGGATTACAACACACTATCAAATCTGAGCATCAACTATACAAAGTCAGAGATATTAAACCTAGGCTGCGAACGCGCCCTAACGGCAAACCTAAAAACGCGATACCCATTCCGCTGGTGTAAAGACGCAATAAAATACCTAGGCATCTGGCTCACTGCAGACCCACACCGCATATTCAACCACAACTTCCCCCCCTCCTTGACCGCATACTGAAAGACCTCGGAGAATGGGACATACCGCACATCACCTGGCTGGGGAGAGTAAATGTTCTCAAGATGAACGCCCTACCACGCTTCCTTTACCTGATGCAAACACTCCCAATTTTCATCCCCCAGACCTTCCTGGCCCAAATACGTACTGCCTTCACGAGATATGTCTGGAGGAACAGAAAGACTAGGATAAAATACGACATCCTCACAAAACCCAAACCACAAGGGGGTCTGGGCCTCCCCGACCTCAACAAATATCACAGAACCATCCACCTCCAACGAATTGCCGAATGGACCCTCAGGACGGAAGACAAGCTCTGGATCGCTATAGAGGCGAGCTTCACCCAACCCCCACTCCACACGTTACCGTGGACGCCCGCTCAACAGATAAGGGGACAGGAAAGAGACATCCCACAATATCAGCCACCCTAAGGGTCTGGAAGAAAATAGCAGACAACAAAGACCTCGCCCCCCCCGACATCCCCCTTGTACAATATCACAGACAACCCTAGATTTCACATGATCAACAGCAACCAAACCATGACGAGCCTAGGCCTACCGACCCCATGTAGGCTACGACACCTCCTGGCAACGGGGAACATCCCACCACTAACGGAATTACCTACACCCGAACCTCCAAACCCGATGACTACACTCAGGTACCATCAACTAGTAAGCGCACTAAAGACAATACCGAATCTCCAAACGGCGGCAAGACCACTCACTCCGTTCGAGAACTTCTGCACCCAGCCAGCGCCCACGCCACACGCCATATCACTACTATACCAAACGCTGAACACACCGAGGGAAAACGCCCAACCGCCTTACTTTGTAAGATACTGGGAGAGAGATCTAGGGCACCCATTAACTCAGGACCAGTGGACCACAATGTTCACAATGACGCACAAAACCTCCATAAGCACCAAATACCAGGAATCGGGATACAAGATGATATCACACTGGTATAAAACCGCCGAGAAACTCGCAACCATCCACACATCGAGTGCACCGGAATGTTGGAGATGCGGTACAGAATTGGGCACTCTATACCATATCTGGTGGACATGTCCCCGGATCCAACCCTTTTGGACAGAAATCCATCAAGCAGTCGCCACACTAACAGACAACGCAGTCGAACTCACCCCAGAAAACTACCTGGTACACTTGACACCCCTACCACTGGCTACATACAAAAAAACAATCATACCATACTTAATCAATGCAGCACGCAGCCTGATCCCAACATACTGGAAAAAGACCGCAATTCCATCCATGAAGGACTGGATTACGAGGGTTGAAGACATGAGAACCATAGAAGAACTAATCCTAATAGCCAGGGGACAAACCCAGAGATACCAAAAGATATGGTTCCACTGGCTGCGATGGCTGACGACCAGACAACCATAAAATACCCATTCCTGAAGAACAGAAAACGGAGATAGGAACTAGGGTACCAAAGAAGAATCCCAGGGACATGACCGGACACAGACACAAGGACACCCATTGAACACCGACGAGGACCGAGGGGGGTCTCCATGGGGCCCCAGAGGGGGGGGGGGGCCGCGGGCGGGGTGGGGGGATAGGGACCCTCAGACACTTCCCCCCCACCTTCATATGGCCATGGCCTCAAAAATACTAGCCAAGAACGCTCACACACCCTAGCGTGACTAACCTATGCGCCTCCCCTACAGCAGGAATCCCTCGCAACAATGCAACGACACGCACCACTCCCACGCATATTTCCAGCCAAAGCTCAGAGACTCACATGCCACGCACCTAGGGAGAAACGAGATCTGAACCCGAACAACCCCGATACCCACCGTAGTGCCCCACTAACGCATCACGCACCCAAACAAGGGATGACTCTCCCTAACGCAAGGAGACATACGATAGGAACCCCCAGGGCACTTCCATGGAGCCGCACTAGACACCCCGCTAACCCATCACAAGCACACATACCCCTGACACAGGGGACACCCTTAAACAGGGACACGAAAGAATATCGAAAAGGGGGACAAAGACACCTAAGCTAGTAGACACACAACTAGAAACGACTAACGGGAGTGAATGACGGGATAGGCAATGCAACAACCTCTACCAGACTAAACATGAAGCCAGAAGAAATAAACGAAAAGGAAGTATAGGACACTCGAGACACCAACACACCAGACACCAGGAGAGACAACAGGGGGACCAATCCAGAAAACAGGACACAACCCCCAGACAACAAGAAACACGAGTGGCCCAAAAACCCAATTACTCCGTCTAGCATGTAAGGAACCGAGACACAGACGCACACCAGAGGCCCCCACACAAGCAGCTGGTGCTCCCCCTACATAACCCCTGGTAACCGAGACCATAGAGAAGCTATACTTAAAATTACTGAGAAAGTACAACCTTCTCCATTGCCACGCTCCTACAAAACATAATAACACAGCAATGTTATGTCCCTCTAACCGACCACTATTGTGGGATCACTATGCTTTATAAATGTCATGAACACTAGGTAATTACTGAAGATATACTTAAACAGGCTGGTAAACTGTCCATGCACGCTCAACAAAAACTATTGGAATGGGAAAAAATTGTTAAGCCTATACTCAAAAGCAAAAAAATACGCAATTATCTATGCCACTGTTTAGCCTGTTTACATACGCGTGTACGCTAGACAAGCAGGGTTAGCCTGCTTATTATACATACCACAGGTTATACTTCACTGAAGCAATGAAAATTTTGGTTAAGGGAGCTCAACATAAGCCAAGAATACTGGTTCCACTTATCTGAATTTTAGTACCTAATTTGTACACACCAACCAGATTTTATGATCATTGACCTATAGCTGTACCATATTCAATTTTTTCTGTAGCTAACATAATATTGTTAAGCCTGTACTCAAAAAAAAAATGCGCAATTGTCTATGCCACTGTTTAGCCTGTTTATACTCACTTGTACGCTGTTGTGGCGTTTGTCGATGTTTTTGTAATCACCTGCGCAACAAAAATAAAGAATTAAAAAAAAAAAACATAGATAAACTAACACAAATGTATATTAGTGCTTTATATACACAATTCTTAATTTAGAAATTGTCCCTCTGTGTCAGCTTCCACTGCACACTGTAAATTATCATATGTTAATGAGTTTATGTTCCAATGTTTCAGGATTACAAAGTATTCCTTTAGCACATTCAACCTATTGGGATCTGTAATGCAGCAGCAGAGGGAGCTCTGCTTAAAGGGTTACTCCAACCACCATGACCGCTTCTGCTTTTATTAGTGGTTATGGTGGTAGGAAACTGAATGTGCAGCTTTTCAGATTGAAACGCTGCATGTTTAGAGATCCTTTATTTGAACATTTGTGACGGAGGCTAGTTGCATCCCAGAATATGGGATTTATGAGGCATATGTTGCCTGTCTGATAATGTGCAAAGTGTTGAGGGGTGGCGCGTGGGAGGACTGCACTGTCCAATGCACAGAGCTCCAATTCTTCAACACTAGACGCCAGAGGCAGCACCAAGCCCCTATTCCTCACTCCGTGAGTTAGGTAACGAGAGGGATGGAGAATAAAATTATATCATTTGTGTTTGTTTATGGATGTTCAATTGTTTGCATATAGATGTCTGCTATTTTGTATTGGCGTTAGTGCTAAAAGTCTACAATGTGCCTATGTTTATGTGCTGGGATGTGTCTAAATGTGTGTACATCTGTGTGGCAAGGAGTATCTACGTCTGTGTTCTAGTGTGTAATTGTGCTGCTAAATATGTTTTTGTGTGTGGAAAGTGCATCGATGATTCTGTACACCTGTTTATGTGTAATGTTATATGTTTGTGTAGATGGAAAGGGAGTACATCTGTCTTGGGCATGGCCTAGCAAAATGTAAAGGGGGCCTGGTCGTAAACCTCCACTAAACGTGGAATAAATAAGTGATTCTATGTGAAATAATATTTTGGCACATGTAAAAACAGCAAATCCTTTTTCATTTACATTGTTAAGGAGGTATCCAAGCTAACACTTTCTTATTTTACTTTGCCTCTGGCAAACATCTGACATTCTATAATAAAGCTCTATGCAAATACCTTCATGTTTTGAAAGATCAATATTTTGACACTCACTGTCATAAGCAAAAATAGCATTAAATCAATATTTGAAAATACAATGCCACTACTATAATTTTACCTAATTTCAGTGCCAGTTTGATTTATAGCCATAGTAATGGCTGGTTATTATTATACTGGTCTGCCCAGGCCCAGTATCACTCAGCATGTTCTAGCTTTCTATATCCAAACTTGGGAGCTAGCCGGGGAAGGATGTCTCATATGGCAATTAAAACTATCTTTTAGGATGCTTTTATTTTTTTTTAATGACCCAATAAGACCATATTCTATAAAATGTACTTTTTGTATTTCTTTCAATAGAGAATTGTGCTACGTGGCATTGTGAACTTCACATTTATTTTAGGTAAACAGTGGAGAGTAGATTAGAAATGTATCATTCTTTCATTCTTGTCTAGATAATGTTTGTGTACAGGGAAAGGATTTCTCAAGTTAACTTACCATTTGTATGGAACGAAATTGAACCTGTTTAAACTTACTGTTAGATGCATCCGTTTCAGCACCACATTCTCCTTTGGCACAGTTCTTGCAGCCTACTTTGCCAGGACTTGCATCAGTGTTTGTGGTACTGTGGTATATTTTCTGGTATATCAGCTGGAATCCCCCATAAGTCTCTAATGCTTGTGGTGTCAGTTTTAATAAAGTTTTAAACAAAACTTTTAAATATGCTGGAATCCAAAATTGGAGTGTTTGCAATAGGCAATGTTAATAAAGTTTTAATTGAGACAGAAATAATTTGCGTAAAATCTCAAAAATATAGTTCAAATACTGTCAACTGTTTTTGTGTGTATCTATGTGTGCCGTTTTAGGAAACAGGAAGCACATTTCTTTTCCGGTTATCTGAGGTAGTCTCTTTGGTTTAATACTAGAAAAACATTATTTTTTTTGTATAAGGGGTATTAAACAGAATCCTGCTTAACAGCCATCTACTGACAGATGCGGGAGTTACACAGTGTTCATGGGATGCAGATAATCAGTATTTGTAGACTGCTGGTGGTCAAAGCCTTGCTAAAGACAAGTGCATATTTGGCAAACCTCTCACGATCAGTGGGTTGGTTTGATGTTAAGTACAGATTGGTCTCACCAATGTACTCATTAAAATGAATGAATGTTTTGTCAGTAACCCAAATATGTTTAATCAATTTGGGCAATCCTTTATTCTAGTTACAAAGATGCATGTAATTATACTTAATTGTACACTGTAGTTTAAGAAAGCAGCTCTGCCCTCTTTGACAGATACATAAAGATGCCTTTGTTGTAGATGTGATTAACCATAACCCGAGCAATGTCATACTCACACTTGAGAATTTATTATGCCTATTACGGCTACTTTAACCCTTGGTGCATGATTGATCCCACCTCTGGTTGTCAAAGAGATTAATTTATTAAAATGATCACTGTTTAAAAATTACAACTTGTATATCATTCTTTTCCTACACAGATCCAAAGTATATATATATATTGCCCAACGTAATTGTACTCCTGTTTTATCTAGAAAATAGTTTAGTGAGACCGGACTAAAAAGGGAATTGGGGGAAGGTGTGGGCACATGCATTTCTCAGTAATGATGCTGCAGTAAAGACTAAAATATATACAAAATACAGATTAAGGAACAGCACACACAAACAAATACAGTTTTATATTTTTCAAGGCTATTTAAAATCACCTATCTCAGCAAACAAATATAGGGATTCAGTACCATTATAAGGCCATATTGTGTTAAGCCCACCACTACGTCACAGTGCCCAAATATGTATGGGTGCTACACTAATTTTAACATGGGAGATTAACATGCTAACATGCAATACTACCTGCTTAAACTGCTTCCAGAGACTATCTGGGTGTCCTGCCCAATAGAAATCTGGTCCAGTCACCATCCTTACTTTCAGAAATGAAATCACTTTCCAACAGTTTAACCATGAAGTTGGTTCCTTGGCGCCTGGTAACTCTGCCTACTACTCAAGTATCAGTCCTTTCACCGGCTGCCCAGCATACCTTCTTGATGCTGCATCAACTTGGATGAAGGAAGAGATAAGGCAGAGGTATGGGTTGCTGGGGGCCAATTTCAAGGTTAAACCATTGGAAAACAACCCCTGAAGATAAGACTGCAATAGGACACTCCTACCCATATTGCCCTTTAAATGCTGCCTTTTGCAGTTGCCATAATCTGTTATCGCTAATAATTCAATATAAAATAGTAATAGGGTGCGAGTTAGATATTTATTTTATATATAGAATGTCTGGAAAGTGCAAGCACTCTGTATTACATATGCACAACAGCCACATGACTTGAACATAAGCTGTCATGCTATTAGACTTTTAGTTATAGGAACACTTAAAGAATTTATTAGATATACCCGAAAAGAAATGCATGTCTTCTTTGGGGGTACCTCCCTTTAAATTGAGTGGAATGCATATTGGGATTATTAACATAGTATGAGTGGGTTGCAATGGAGCCTGCATGTTATGAGCAATCTTATATTCATCATAATCACTAAACTATAAGTGGTTTTAAGTTTGAGCAGACAGTATTCAGCTTCCCATATTATTGCACAAGATATTCATATCTCAGGCAGGAAATTATCCAAGTGATTAGCAATTACGATTGAAAACAAATTATACTATTGGTCTTTTCTAAATTAATGAGGCGATTCGCACTGACAAACTTGCCCCCTAGAATTTCAATGACTTCTAGATTCTGGTTATATGTATTACTGGGACACATTTCCTGAACCTGAGGACTGACCTATTCACCAAAATTAAAATGCAGATTGTATTCTGATAGACAGTTTAGAAATGTTTATTCAGTAACAAAACAAATTCCCATCCGCTCCTGAATTTGTTAATAAGTGAGCCAGACAGTATCCTCTGGTCATTAATTTGGTCTGAAATTGTTTAATTTCTCTAGGTAATGTGAAACCTGAGAATGGATAGCAGTAGTTTTGTGTCCTGTGTGTTTGAAAGGGTCAATAACTAGCATTTATTTTATAAACAGCTCATACATTAGCTAGGCTCAAAACTGTGGCTCTCCATTTCTCATATATATTTATACACACTGTATTTTTTATTTTATTTTTTACTTTTTTAATTAGAAAATAATAATAATCACTGAACGGTGAGTTGGGGGACATTTTAAGACACATTTTATGTTTTAAAATAACTGCATTATTAAACAGATTAACTGTTTAGTCAGTAGCCCTCAATGACTTACCACTATACCTTTTATACTATATATATATACACGTGTGTGTGTATGTTTGTAAGTTTTGCACCAAGATGTGACATGTAGACCATCAATAACAATGATTACAATTGCAGATCAGTGGTGTTTCAATCACTCACACAGGAGCTCAAGAAAATGAACCAGAGATAAATTAAGTTAACCATCAGTTTGATTAACGAGACTCGTTCGTCATGGGTGATAGCACAGTTAATAAGTATTCCTGGCTGGGATGTTGAACGGAAGAAGGGGAAGTTAGCCAGGAGTTTCATGCTCTGAAATGTCTTCAGACAGGAGTCACACAATCATTTCACAGCATGTTAATCCACTTGAGGTTTTTCTCCTTCGCTAGTCCAGGTGTGAATTGCATGCAAGTGTCTGTGCAGTGGGTGTTGCCTTGATACAATGCTACAAAGCCCAGGGATTTTACACTGAGCTTGAAACCTGCCTTTATCACTTGAATAGGTGTGTAAGATTTTATTTTGGCAACGTGTGTTGGTAAAATATGCAGAACAGGTGTCCCGGTCACGTAGCTCTGCGAAGAGCTTCAACCTGGCATATTTATCATCTATCAGTCACCACCTCCACTGGCAATCCTTTTATATGGCTCTAAGGCTGTCCTCAGGTAGAGTGAATCACTGGAACCACAACACTAGTAACCAAGAGAATACACTGACACTGGCATTCTGTCAAGCATCACTGACTGCATTTGTTAGGTTTCTTTTTTTTATTTTTTATTTCTGAGCTTACTAAATTATTCCACGCTAGCCTGATATAGATAGCCTGATAGGTTTAAAAAAGAAAAATAAACACAAATAAATATAGTGGATAAAGGTAGCGTAAAGTTCATGACTTTAACTTAATCTAAAAAGAAAAAAAAATAGAAAAGAAGTCTTCAATTCTTAAAATATGTGACCTATGTAATGTGGTTAAAAAAAAGCCAAGAGGTTGCAGTGATTGTATCTCAGATTGTGGCCCAGTCGTGTCATGGGTCATGTGATTCTGCATGTGAACAGGAAGGTGAGCAATGGTGAACTTTTGCCTGAGCTGTGCAGTCCATCAGGGAATAAATGGAGCAGATCCTCTGTGCAGCTGTATGGAGAGGTATACGGCTGACTACCTCTCACATAGAGCCCTTTGTCCTCTGGGCATGATCTAGCATTATGATGGGCCTCGATATTCCTCAACTTTTATAGCAATTACTAAACCATTATCACGCTGAAACACAAGATCATTTATCTTCCCATTTCACAATGTCACCTGTTCTTCATTTAAATCTCAAAGACCATTAATTACACTCAGCGGAAATTTAAACAAAGTTTTTCTTCTTCCTATATGTAAAAAAAAAAAATATATATGAAAAATCTATTATAAAGGCCCAGTAATGGTAGATTAAAAATAAAAAAAGAAATCAGCCACTTATATAAGCTCTCATTTCTCATTCTCAGACTGAGGTCTGGTACAATGTGAACTATTAGAGGAAATGCCTAAAAATTGGTAGGTCAGGGGCCTGGGAGAATCTGTCTGACCATTGTTGTATCAGATTTCTGGCACCCGTTCCAGACAGCTAACTCATATACTATGCAAATTTCTGCAAAAACAAATTTTAGCCAATCATGTTTTCAAAAGCAACTTTGCTGCTTCCTTTCTTTTCCTTTTTTAATTCCTGATAAATATAGCGTACATTTTTTTTTAATTTTTTTTTTACGTTGCAGCTACTGTTTTAAAATAGAATGACTTTGTTATTTTGGCCTTACTATTGCATCTATTGCTAAGGAATATGGAATGCAGTGAGTTTACTGAAACTAAAGGTGTTCATTTGACAGCAGCTACAAGGATTTACGGGAAGAGGGAAGTGACATTGTGTGCTGTGTCTTCTTATTTTGTGGTTTCACTAATCAGTTTATTACTAGCAATGGTTCCCAATTAAGCTCATCATGATCTCTCTAACCATTATAAAAATAAAACAAACATCACTCCACTTGTTATTAGCTAAAGTTATGTTGTCAACATGGGGCAGGACAGTCCTGAGTTAGATGTCTATCCCTCTGTCCCATGACAAGTCCCCAGAAATATCTTTAAACAATCTCCTGGGTGTGAGATAGTGATCCTCACATGGTCTAAATCTTAGGCATTTCCCTATTCCTTTCCTGTGAATATACTAACAAATCCTGGACCACAGATGTGCTTTGAGAGAGGGGATGAAAAGTATGATGTTGGGCATTTGTGTATGTGCAAGAGTGATTTTACAGTACTCTGCATGTGTACAGCCCTGATTGGCTGGCTGAGGACCTTGCTGATACTCCCCATTCTATTGCCAACGATGTAGAACATTTCACCAGCAGTTCCTGTCCAAGTTTTTCATGTTTCAATGCTGAGTGGTATATGTTCTTAAATTATTAAAAGCATGCTTCCCTTAGTCATCTCTATTTATACCAGCAGATTCACACAGTAATCTTTCTTCTCTATAGGCACATTAATGGTTTATGATGCATGCAGTATTATAGATATAAATTCCATCCAGTCACATGCTGGTTGATGTAACAAGGATATGTGATCTCTAAGCAGCATGCCAAACAGCATTTCCTGGATCAGCAACTACATCTCGTTGGCTCAGCCCTGCACCACCTCTTGAAGATCCAAAATAAATATCAAGTAGATTCAGTCTTTTGTTAAGTGATTATGTTTCATTGTTATGCGCATCTCGAGACTGATTAGTTAGATGGCTTTTAAAGAGCACAGTTCTCTTAGCAGGCCAGTAATGGAGAAATGCAATAACTCCCGAATGGTTATTGGGAAAGAGAGTACCTAGCAAACCCGTTATGACTGAAATAGCTTTAGTAAAAATTAATTATTGCCATTCTTGTTCCCATCTATATCAAATGGTACATAGAGAAAGGCTATAGGACACTGATATTATGTAGTGCACACATGGGACATCATGCTTTGCTTATTATTATAATTCTCTTTCAAGGGGATATGTTGAATATTTAAAACCAAGACCAGATTTACATCTCAATTCTTTGGCGCCCCCTACTTCCCCACACAAATACACAGCTCTGTTGCTTGTGCTATGATTTGAAGATGCTCAAAAAAGTTGTAGAAGTACATTATTATTACTATTTATAGTGCACCAACATATTCTGAAGCACTTTACAATTGTATAAAGGGGGGAATTTAACAATAGATGAGACAATTATAAACTGTTAAAGGAACAATAGGTTGATGAGGACCCTGCTCGAAAGAACTTACAATCTACATCTTTCCCTCTCTCCACTAATAAAAAACAAACAGAAATTCGGACGAACTTCACCTGTATCACACCATGTATGTAACTGCCTACTACTGTATCGTACCAAATGCATATCAGATACATTTTTAATTTATTGTTCATGCATTGAATTCTGAAAAAAAAAACCACAAATAAAAAATGTTAAAAAAAAACAACCCAGAAACTGTACATAAACATATATTTGTACTCACGGTAGGAGCCCCCACCTCACAACTACATGTAGGCAGCTGATTACTGGCAAATATCGCCCTGTATGAAACCCTTCAACTAAATGCCACCTGTAGCAAATGGAATTAATGTCCCTGCTTGGAACACCTTATATTGTAAGCGTTTTAGTGTGGAATGGGAATTAAATTGAAATAGTAAGACTATTGACCTTAAATAATGTATCTCAAGTCAAGAAGATAAAACTTTATTTTGATATAAAAATTATTATTTGGGGGCAAAACCCGTCTCTGAGTTGTTTACGGTCATCTGTGATCATCAATATGCATAAATTACAGATACACTATAAGCACCATCACCACTACAGTACACTGTAATGGCTATGGTGCCAGGAGACATCTGGCACTGCTAAGATTCTAACCTTTTTTGAACTGATGGATATGTGTGTAAGCCCCTGGGTGCCTGCAATCCTGCCTCTCTTCACATACATGGCTAAAGTTCCCCATCAACTTTAAAAATAGTGATTCCATCGAAATGTGGACAGAATGAGTTGACTAAGGAGTTGTCAACTGACAATTTCAGCTAATGACTCCCATCCAAAGATGAAGACAGCAAATATGAGGAGAGGCTACAGGCTGTTGGAGGCCAAGATAAGTCTTCTATCGTTTGAAAATATTTTGAATTTTAGAGAGATTCTATAGTGTTAGGAATAAAATATGTAATCTTAGCACTATAGTGCCACCCTCACGGACCCCTCCGGCACATAAAGGGTTTAAAAAACCTCTTTAGTCACATACCCAATTCCAACACTGATGTCCTTTTGCAATGGTTCACACTCTGCCTCCTCTGACATTATTCGATAGGGGGGCATAATGCGCATGCAGAGCGTGAGGACATCTAGCATTGTTTAAGGGAGTCCCTTCGGATCCTGGAAGCACCTCTAGTGACTGTTTGATAAACAGTCACTAGTCTTAGTACTAAGTAGGCAGTCTTAGTACTACAATGTAATCATTGCAGTTTTATAAAAGAAAATATTTACATTGCAGGACTAAGTGGGACAGGGACTTTGTACCCAGACCACTTCAATAAGCTAAAACGGTCTGTGTGCATATAGTGTCCCTTTAACAGATGGACAGCTACAGGAGACTACACATTAACTAAACCATACAGCAAGATGCAGTGTTTATGGTGCGTAAAGTGCGTACATTTCCCCCCTCAGAAACTTGACTTTCAAGAGACGTTAACCCCTTAAGGACCAAACTTCTGGAATAAAATGGAATCATGACGTGTCACACACGTCATGTGTCCTTAAGGGGTTAAAGGGGATGTTTGACACTTAATATTTCTTATATGAAATGCATCTTAAAGTTAAAGGTTCATAAAACGTGTGTGGATTTTCATTTCCATATTAATATGAACAGAGATTTGTGCCATGGTTTTGTGTTTTTGATGTTCTAAACATTTGGCATTTGGCCAAGCTAAGTAAAATCTTGACAAATGATAAAACCCGTGGGTGAATCATAGGATTTCATGGGCATGTTGAAATGAAATCTGTAAACAGGATTAATTCACTCAAGAATTAACAATGTTGTAAAACATCAGTATGGTTTTGAACCTTGCGTGTCTCCCTACTTTCAGGTATATATTATTTTACCAGTGGCAGATCACTGACATAGAGAGATCCAAGTAATTCATATAAAAGCTAATGCATGCAAGTGACTCACATGCACAATTCACTATCCAGTTAAAGGGACATTACAAGCACCATAGGTTTTGCAGCATATTGGTTCTAATCGGTCCTTAAAGGGTTAACATTTCTGTATAAGCAGTTGAACTTGTGCTCTAATTCCTATCATACTATGTCACATGACAGTGATGTATCTCATATAGAAGCTGAGGAATTACAGGTGCAGTCAGGTTTATCGTATCTGTAGATCCTATCATTGTTTTGCACACTTACCAGTAAAATCAACTTTTGTGTTTTCAGCATTATCTCATTAGCCTCTTTTACTACATGTATATGCTTCATGCAGACACACAGATGAAAGCAGTGTGCCTGGTCTCCCTGTATCTAACTAACTGGAACACAAAAGGAGTATATGGTCAATTAATTCTGGACCTCCCAGTAATTTGCTGCTAGTATTCCAGCTGAAGAATGTGTATTGAAGTGTGTGATACGCGATAACTGAGACCTTTTTTAAAAGAAAAAAAGAGACCAGAATTGCGTAAGATCGCTAAACATGTATCTCTAGGTACTCAAACTTGTACACAGCACAAAAGTGAGACACACATTCACTAGACGGGTTATCCACTAAAGTGCAAATAGCCTTGTACAGAACTGGGCAAAACCATCTGGCTACATACTGCGTCATGCAAAATCTGGACATTGTTCATGCTATGTAACAATGTCTAATTTTTCGTATAGGTCTCTGAACGAGCCTGAGGATTAGGTCTGACTGATGGACCAAACGCTGACTGATGGCTAAAAGTCTTACCTAAATGCTTTGAAACCAGGCCCTGCAGGAAAAAAAAAATGTATACAAATGATCATTCGCTTGTAAAAAGCAAGTGAACAATAATTTGCAAATGTGCATCCTACCAGATGCATTCAATTCTGAATTTTGTTAAAACTGGTGCTTTGCAAATCTTCGGAATCCTATACTTTGTATAGGGTTCACATGTGAAAGCACCAATTTCAGTCTAGATACAATACTGAATGCATCCAGTCAATTGCTGCAAATCCAGTCCAACACACCGAATTCTGACCGGATTTGGCTTTAATAAATGTGAAACTTGCCGTTCCTGTCAGATTTGGCCATTGTGGCCACATTTTGTCAATTCTGCAAAATCTAGCATTTACTGAATAACTGTTAATTATTTCAACAATGCCAATTTTAGGGTTAGAAGATCACTACAGCATTACCAATAAAACAATTATTTACACTGCTGGAGTGTTTAAACACCATTTAGATTATAGGGTCCCCTCATAGTGTCCAAAAAAAAAACAACTTTGCTTGGTTGGAAACTACTGTGGCGTGACATTTCCCCACCTTCATATTTCATGTCCCGTTTTCTCTGCCCATGATTCTCTCCAGGAATTCGATGAAAGGGTAGCTGAAAACAAGCACATGTTGTAAAGCCAGGTATTCAGTACGATCATGTCATGCAATGTAACTAATAGTAAGGTGTGCAGCAAGACCAAAACAGTCACCTCTAACAAAGGGAGTGTTTGCTGACTGGTCTTTCATTATATAAAAGGGGGCAACTTGGACAAGCAACTGCCTGATGTAATATAAATAATACAATATTTTTTTTTTTTTTTTTTTAAAGAAGAAACATCATTAACCTGTAAAGCAATCTGGAGACACAATAAAAAAAAAAAAAAAAAAAACATATTGCACCATAACCACTACACTGAGCTTTTACATTAATAAGCATTCTGGTAAAATTGCACTTTTAAAGTGCTGAGCATCAAGAAAATACATTTCTATTGATGGTATTTTCATGAAAGAGCAGCTTTACAGTGCCATTGCTAGGGTTAAGAGGTGCATAAATGTAAGTGGGCATACCTGTACGTAAGTGTGTCACGTTTTATTGTCCTCTTTGAGGTAAGAGTGTACAAAGGTAAGTGGGTATACTGTACGTAAGGGTAAAAGTGCCATATTTAATGGTGCTACTACGGTTAAGAGTTAGATAAAAAGAGTGGGTACATTCTTAAGGTACTGTGCACTCTACCTTATTACATACGTGGGCATGATGGGAGTTGCACTTCATTGTTCTTTTTAGGTCAGGGGGATATATATGTGTGAGTAAGTGGTATACCTACAGTATTGATGTACTGTAACAATTATTCTTATGTTCAGCGATGTAATGATGGAACACTCTTGGTGCCTTGAGATTGTTATGGTGAAGTATGGTATTTTAAACGCATGAGTTCCACTGCTCTATTAAACAATATACTTGGTCTCACATTAAGAGATGAACAATAAGTGCTGTTATTGTGTGAGAAAAACACGAGGAGGTACAAACAGAAATGTGTACTTTTATCATTTGTTTGGAAGTCAGAGGAAGTCCATTACCTCATGACCGCAATGTATGGGATTCTTTTAATGTGAGAAACGTAACTTTCAGGGTTATTCACTAAACTTTGAAAAACCTGAGGCAAAAATAGTCAAGTTTAGACTATGACTGAATTGGAGAATTTTTCAGGATCATCTGTTATTGCCTCTGCATTGCCACAAAAATGTACGGTTTACTGAATAACCCTGATAGTGTCTGCAAGTTACATTAAACTGGTCACTGCATTTTAATTTCCATTATCTGCATTGAATTAATCATCCCAATGTCTCAGAAACCTATAACATATTGCAATGGAAATTCCAAAGAAAAAGGTTACCCTTCTCCCAATCAAACCCAAAGAGAATGTCCGTTCTTGTAATTGCTTACTGTGGTTAATATTGTAGAAAAAATGTTTAACCGTGTTTTTCCATTTTATGTTATTAATGTACCAAAATATATCATTATGTATAGCTTTTAAGTAAGAGTGTTTCTGTGTGAAATATTGTACGTCATGAATGAGTTATACTCTGCTTTACTGACAGTTACAGTATACTTTAATATATCTGGCTCAGAAGTTAAATTAACGCATGAATTGGTTCCGTTTTACAGTATGTCGTACTCCGTTTTGATGTGTTTGTTTTCCTTGTAGGCTATGTGGTTGATGTTGCAAACAGATGAGCCCGAAGACTTTGTGATATCTACTGGGGAGGTCCACAGTGTCCGAGAGTTTGTGGAGAAAGCTTTTAAGCATATCGGGAAGACAATTGTGTAAGCAAATTACATATCAACAAGACATGTTCTTATTATCTAACAACTGATACAGCTAATGTACTTGAGTAAAAAGTTAAAGTTTGAATTATAGTTATGTAAAATAGAACATTAGACAGATCCAGTTTAGAGCAGCAGATAACAGACATTAGGAGACGCGGGTGATTGACCTTAGTCAGGAAAGTTTCCATGATGAGTGGTTAAGGTAACTTCAAACTCTTTAGCAGAAGAGACAACACCCTAAGGGCCACATGTTCTGACATTTATTATTTCTGGGACACAAAAAAAAAAATCTGAATTCCATATTCCAGAAATGATTATATCACAGAATAGATGATGGCTAACCATAAACATATTTTAGACGTTTAACCCATGAGAGCAGTAAAATTTGCGATTACGTATATTGTTAAACCTGTTAAAAGGGAGGTAACTGAGCAGAAATAACACGAACTAGAGAATATTTTTTTAAATGTTTTATTTTTATATGGTTTTGTAATTGACATAGAACACAGTAAAACGTGGCAATAAACGGTTATCGGAAACAACTATTGTGTCAGGTTTTCTAAGACACATTTTTAAGGATTGCAATAGTAATTTAGCCTCTATAAGAAGGATGGTAGCCACAATGTTTGTTTGTAATATGTCGACCATGAAGCATAAGGAATTTCAGTCACAGTTGTAAAAGGAGCATATAGGTTGCTGTGATAATTCGCATTCTGTGGAGCTTCTAGTGACCTCTGAATGTATAAGAAACAGGCGGGATCATGTGAGAAACACATGACATAACCAATATTATGACAACAAATCAGACTACGCATATTCGGTGAAATATATATTTTTATATATATATGATAAAAAAAGAAAAATGAAAGAAGAGCGAGACGAGTAGAGTAGAGGTTAGAGCGTTTAGAGAAGTGTAGTCCACAGTAAGGATTGCAGATGGGATTAGTTTTAGGTCACTGGGATGTGATCTATTTTGACTTGAAGTAATTTAAAATGAATGGTAGATAGTGGGATGAGGAGTGTGTACTGTAAGTAGAGAATCTTGTTCATAAAGTTGTTTTCATGCATTCAATCCTTTCTGACCAAGAGATTTTAGGTTTATCCCAGATGATTGTAAGTCATGTACAACCTTACATTAAAGGACCACTATAAGCACCCAGACCACTTCAGCTCAATGAAGTGTTTTGGATGCCAGGTCCAGCTAGGATTAACCCTGCCTGCTGTAAACATTGCAGTTCAGAGAAACTGCTATGTTTACATTAGGGTTAATCCAGCCTCTAGTGGCTGTCTCATTGACAGCCGCTAGAGGCACTTCCGCGCTTCTCACTGTGATTTTTACAGTGAGAAGACGCCAGCGTCCATAGGAAAGCTTTGAGAATGCTTTCCTATGGACTGACTGAATGCGCACGCGGCTCTTGCCGCCCATGCACATTCAGCCGATGACGTCGGAAGGAGGAGGAGAGTCCCCAGCGCCGAGGGAGCCCGGCGCTGGAGAAAGGTAAGTGATTTAACCCCTTCCTCCCCCTTCAGCCCGGCTTGTTTTCCTGGCACTATAATGGTCCTTTAAGTGATTATAGTTTAGCATGTATGTGTTGATAAACTCTGCTTGACGATTTGTCCCCAAATACAGCAATTGAGAAGAGATAAAACGAAAGGGGTAAGTATGTTGCAGTTTATTTGTTAGAGTTAGGTTTAGTGTTAATAAATCTTACCTAAGTTCAGTTTATTTCCGGAAACTCCCAGGTAGGAATCTAAGAGTGTGAGTTAACTTGGGACTGAGGTACAGGGATTTGTGATAGTCAAGGATGTGCCGTCAGCACAAGCTGCCATTTTGTATTTTTTGTCTCAACAGAGATGGCTAGCTTGGACTGCTTGTAAGAGTGACTTTAAGGAAGGTACAAATAATAAACAGGAGAAGGGTATCTATCTCTGGAAAGAATAAATGTTTGTGTGAGGAAAGAGAAAGAACACTTTAGGATTATGGTAGATCATGTTTAGGGCTGTGAGAAAAGTCATCTTAATCGTCTTAACAGCGGAAAAAGGTATGGCATTAATAAGTGATCAAATGCTTATTCAGCAACAAGCGATAATAGTAAATTGGAGATCTGTTTGTTGTTGGATAGTCAAATAGGGTCAAAACTGAACTCTCACTTGGCCTGGACTTAATTGCATCAGCAATTTTTTATTTTTTTTCTCATTATTGTCTCAGAATTTAGAATATCAGACATGGAAGACATGAGAGTTGTATAATGACCGTATTAAGAAAATTGTGAATGTGGAAGTCATTGTTTAATTTAGATTGTAGACCAGTGTGTTAAATTATTGTTAAAACATGTTTGCTTATCTGATGGTAATTTTATCTCAAATATTTTGTATTTTACTAATCTGTTAAGTTGTCATTTAGAGTGTACTCTATGGGCAAGTAGGGTATGCTCATAAAATGTTTGTCTTGTCTATTGTAGCTCTAAAGGTTGCTAACATAGACTAAAAGGCTTGTTGATGAGCTGTATTTTGCTTTGTTGGACTGCTAGTTGGCGAGCTGTAGTTAGTGACCATGTGGGTTTTATTTTCTTTTTTAGATTCTAATGTAATGAAGTTTTTCTATTTGTAAGAGTATATTTTTTGGATCCATGCCGATGATTTGACCTCTAAGCATCAATTTACCCACAGAGTAGATGAGGAAGGCACGTTTTTTTTTGTTGTGCTAAAATATTTTGCCAAGTTACACTGTCAATCAGAAATTACTTGTGTAGTAGAGTCAGGTAATATGAAGTGTTATGATGATCGATATGTCAGAGTGGTCTCAGCCCTTTATTATTTTATTATTTATATAGTGCCAGCACAATTCCATAGCGCTGTACTTTATCCATGGAGGTAGATAAAATGAGTACCATTAAATTGGGTAATAGTAACATACCCTCGATGTTGGGGAAAAGAAACATCCCCAGGACGTATGTGGAAACCAGATAATATCTGAATGTACATTTCCTGGTTAAACACTTTGTTGTTATTATTTATAACCTTGTTAATTACTATATTTCCCATTCAAACTCATTTCCTGTATACTTTGATGGAGAATAAGGACATATCTAAGTGAACCCAAACTTTTGAAAGCCAGTATATGTGTAATTTGTACGTACTTCATTTTTTCCAAAAATCCCTATATGAATTGCACATTACCAGGGACTCAGTGATATCACTATACACACTGCACATTACGGTTAGTCCTGTATTTCTAACTACACCCTGTACATTACTGGAAGCTCCATACAAGCCTTGTACAGACTGCACATTACGAGAGGATCTGTAATATCAATGTAAACACTGTATATTGCTGAGGAATCTTTAGCCCTAGCAACCCAGGGAGAGAACATAGACACAATATAGGGCAATGGACAATGACATGGCCACTCCCCTTCTAAATTTAATTATAGCTCCACTATCATCAATGGGTGTGTCCTGAAGGGGACATTGGGTCCTCCTCCGGTTATAATAATAGAAATAGCGCCCACCTGCCTCAAATGAGTGGTGGCTGGAGGAAGCATTATTTCTCCATGGGTTATTGCAATATTAATAACCCCCGCTGTGCCTATTGGTGGGACCTGGGGGGCTCTAGATCCTCCCTGTTAATTATAATGAGAGCTAGGGTGTCTCCCTGCATTTTAAAAAATGTTATAGCCCCTATACGGGTGGAGGCACAGAGGATGAACAATAACCTATGCACCTAATCATTTATTTGAAGCCCCCACCTTATGCCCATGGGGGAACATGGGGGACCTGTGCCAGGTATGCTATTTACTTCACTAGAAACTGGGCAGCAATAGGTACAAAGTTGAAAGTCTTTTGACAGTGAGCAAACACTGGCTGTTTACTGGTTACTTTATAAGTTCACACCCGCTGCATGACGAATTGGGGCATAAGGGAGGTTGAAAACCTCCTTTGTAATAATGTGAGGGTCAATATGACCACATAGACTTTTATTCAATTTATTTTTAAATACTAACAGGGTTAGTTTTTAAAAGGCAGATAAATGTTCTTCCGATACACATTTATCAGTGTTTTATTTTTTTTTTATGAGCAGCCTACCTGTTTATTGGATTCGACTGCCTGAAATTTGAAAAATATATTACCCGAAAACAGTCTATATGGTCAATAGAATTAACCTGAGGCCTTAATTTCCAAGTGATGCAATCATAAAACCTACTTGTATTATTTAAAGTAAATGTTCTGCTTCAGGAGCATTGTAATCTAGTCTAGAACACTTTTCTAATCGGCATGAACAATATCGTTATTACTGAGCTAAAGTCTTGTTAAGCTGCAAGCATTGAGCTGTTGGTACAGATTGTTTATAGAGCACAGTCTGCATAGTTTGACTGTGAATACAAATTCCTGCTCAAGGCTAGATAATAAAATCATGATGGTTTTGTGAATACTTTACCTCATTTACATTTTTATTGTTTATTATGTTTTTCAATTTTCTTCCTTTTATCGTCATTTGGCCTCCCTGCGTCCACATACCAGGAGCAGCTGTACAAGAGCGAGAAGGAAAGGCACACAGCCCCTGCACTGCAATACTGGCCAGAAGGCTTCTTGGTGATTGGCTGATCAAAGCCAGCCAGTTGTACGTTATTTGGAAATATGGATTAGGAAAACATGTACAGTGCACTAAAAGGGGCATAAGTCATTTCTTCTCTACCTTACAGAAGCAGATGGATTCTTTTTTCATGAGTGAGAGCTATTAATGTTTTAATAACTGCATACTTTTGTATTCTAGTTGCCAGCTTTATATTGTAGTACAAGAGGAGATCAGGCAGTCTTTTGGCACTATTTCCAGGCTGCTGTGTAAGATATTACTGATCAGTTCCTTTAACACTGTTGAGGTTCTACTGTATTTAATAAGAGCAAAAAGTTAATGTGACATTATTGTGATGATGCTCTATGCAATTAGGATGGCACGCAATGTAGCAGATTTGTAATACCTGTATTTAATTGATTGCAGAAAACAATTCATGAAGATACAACAAGTAGGGCTTTAAGTAGTACGGTTTAGCAACATCTTTAATATCGTGCTGCTCTAGATCCTGGACCTAGGCATACCATAAATGTATTTTTAGTGTGATATTAATGGTAGACACTAAAAGCAGTATGTTTCGAATCACAAAAGAGTTTGAGCACTATTAGCGATTCCATATTGGTAGGTGTAACGTGATGTATATGTGTGTGTGTCTTTCAGGAGGGTGGGATAAAGAAAAAGAAAGTGGGAGATAACCAATCTGAGAAGACCCTCAAAGTACAAGGGAAGAGGAAAAACAACAGTGCACAAATTGGAAACCAGAAATGTCAATTTTGAAATAGAGAAGAGTAAGAAAAATTGCATGAGTGCAGGAAATCAGTAACAATAATGCTCAAAGAAAGGATGGGCAGCTGTACACACCTTGTTAAGTACCTAAACATGGTGGGAGTGAAAGTACCTAAACATGGCGGGAGTGAAAGTACCTAAACACGGTGGGAGTGAAAGTATCTAAACACGGTGGGAGTGAAAGTACCTAAACATGGTGGGAGTGAAGTACAACTTGAGGATAGATTATTTTTTACCCAACAGCTCTGCCTTTCCCCAACTATTTTTGGTTGAGCTTCCATTGATGCTATGAGCTTAAGTGAAGTTCAATATGTTGGCAAACTAAGCAATTGCTACTTCATTTTGCATTGAGTTTTCCCAGCTACATGGAAAGCCAATATTTAGATTTTATGTTGGAATCATTAAATTTTTAGTCCACTTTGGACAGTTCACTAAATTATAATCTCAAACTACCTGTACTTAAAAGTAATCTTAGAAGAGGGGGTGGGGCTGGGCCGCCATGCTAAAGGGTCGCATGAAAGGTCAGCTCCTGGAGATTCTTGACTAATGGGCTCAAAATAAGCTGTTAAATTCACAACCTAAAGCCTAAACGTTACAGATCACTGTGCACAGAGGTGCTGGAGCCGAAGCCAGACTTTCAAGAAGAGTTTTAGCCCCTTGGAGGGTGATATACTGACTTTGTGGCTGAGGCCTGCTCAAACTGTGAGTGGGGTGGACGGCTGCCATCCTGCTTTCCAGCGCAATGGTGTCTAGCCGATCCTTTGGCACTGCGTGGTGTTAGCCTCATCCCTCCCCCCCTCGCCCCATTTTGGACCAGTGGGGATGATCCTGGAGACGTCAATGCAGCTCCGAGTCTCTGCTCTACTGCTACACAGAAATGGCAGATGCCCCATGTCAAACTGACAGTAACACAGCTCTAAGTCTCTGCTGTACTGCCTTACCCAAAATGGCAGATGCCCCATGTCAAACTGACAGTAACACAACCCAAGCTAACCTCACACTAACCGCACACTCGACAAAATCTTTGCAGATTTCTGGGACAAGCTGAACCTCTCCCATCTGTGCAGCGGGAGAGGAGTGATCATCCACCCCAAAGCTTACCACCTGGGATTAAGCGGAAGACACCAGCTTCGGCTCTGTGGATGGCCTGCGCCAGGCGGATCAGCTGAAGCAATCTGTCGTGGTGACAGCAACGTGTTGCCCACTAAGAGGCCAAAAGTCTCACATACCTGACCCTACCTCAGCCTGGAGGGACGGAACACAGTGAGAGCCAGCACAGCAACGTCTGGATGCTGTGCCTGCCAATACAGGGGATTTGGGGCACACAGGATGCCAGACCAGATCGTGACTCTGCTTTCCCCTGTGGTGGTATCGGCTGAACTGTGCCTCTTGCGACTATTGTGCATCTGTGCCAATCCTCCAAATGCTTACACCATGCACCTACTTACCGCTCTTAGTTACAGTAATTTCTTTTATTTGTGGTTTGTTTTTTTCTCTTTTTGTTTTCCTGAGTTCCTGTGGGACTATCTAGTCTACATTTAGATGTCTATGGTAGGTGCATTTCGTATTTCATGCATCAGCACTGGAGGTCTCCTTGGTGAAGCACTCTCTATTAGTTATGCACTCCAGCTCTTCATTGTAGTTTCTCTCTAAGTGGTCCTACACAAGCTGAGCTGGCACAGGTCTAAGTTTGCAACATTTCTTTCTACTTAATCCACTCTCAGTTAGCAAGTAACCATAGCATTGTTTATCTCATTGAATTTACCTCTTGCATCTGGGCAGTTCACTACCTGATTTATTCGTAACACTGAGGCCATGTTAAGCCATATCTTTGATTAACCTTTATTGTATCCGACCTATTGTAGTGATGTATGCTTACTCTCACCGGCTTGTATATCTGAATGTCTCAATAAATAATTGAAATAAAAAATTAAAATAAAAAGTAATCTCAGAAATAATCAATATAATGAAAGTTTTTATACTTGAGTATATTGGACAGGAATTGAAAGAAAAAGTTTTCATTAATCATGATGGGGCACTTATGCAACTTGTTCTAGAGTTTTGAAGTTAACTCAAACTTCTTAGCAGATGAGCTCCGTGAATTTCCATTTTTAATGAGCTATCCCTTCAACCCTACTGATTTCAGTGGAAATTTGTAGGCGAGTAGCTGGTGGGTTTTAATCGCCATGCATATCTCATGCATTTTTATATATATGGTTCTTTATTGTGATATGGCCAAATGTTACCCAGAATTTGTCCACATTAACCCTGATTCATATTTAGTGAATAGCTTGCAATTTAAATTTTTTTTTTTTTATTCTGGTGTGATCCTTCCATTTTACATCTTCTGACCTCTATTTGGGTGACTTGCTCACTTACATGGGAAATCTCTTCACATTTTAGGACGTGGTAAAAGTTCAACCCAAGATGGGTCTTTGTTAAGCCTTAGTATAAGTGTTTACGTATTGATTCTATAAACTGCAAGGTAAGTGAAAATTTAAGATTATGCTAGCGTTAGTGTACTTATAATCTTAATTTTAGTAATGACAGGAGGCAAGTATTTTGCATAAACTCTCTTTACTAACTCACATAGCAGTAAAGAAAAAAGGTGAAAACATTAACCAATCAAAAGAAAGTAGGAGGTATAGTGTTCACAGTAATGAGGCTCCTCCCCCTCTTTCGAGAGCGACATCAAATACAAATAATTTTTTTTTTTTTAAACGGATAAAGTCTTGCAACATGCACCAACGGGTGACTTTTCAAGTACGAAGTCCTAGGGTGATCCAAATATGCACCAACAGATGACTTTTCCAATTGCGAAGTCCTGGTTTCTGAAGGAAGGTCCAAACATGTCCATCCTGAGTGTAAGCTGTAATGTCTTGAAGTTATGCTGAAAGAGAGCGTGGAAAAGGTTAGGAACCGGTCTGGCAACTGTTTGCAGTAATGTAATAAACCCAGCACAAACTCTAACGAAATGTAAACTAGTCTAAGTATGACAGATAACAGTAACGAAGCTGTAGTTAAACAAGGTACAAGTCTGATATATACCAGGTAGAATATATGAAGGAATATATAGAGTATAGGTATACTTACATGAGATTTCATCCCTCGAGGGTGCGGAGGGTGGGAAAATACTTGCCTCCTGTCACTAAAATTAAGATTATAAGTACACTAACGCTAGCATAATCAATTTTACCACATGACAGGAGGCTTCATATTTTGCATTTTTAACGCTGATGAAGGAGAGACGCGGCTGCCCCCGAGTTTGGGCGGAAATAGAAGGTCCGAAAGGTCGCTTCGCGTGACCAATCCGCGGCTCGTAGGATGTCTGCCAGTGATGCTCCCGCGGAGAAAGCCGACGAGGCCGCCTCTCCGCGAACGGAGTGGGCACCGAAGGTGTCTTCCACACCTGCTAGAGACAGGATCCAACGTACCCATCTGGCAAGGGTGGTAGTAGAGACGGGAACGTGAAGTCTAACATAAGACACCAATAGTTGTCCCGAAGATGAGACCCGAAGGAGGGAAGTGACCTGAACATATCGACGCAGAGCAGAAACCACGCAAAGCAGCGGTTCCGTAGGAAAAAAGGGGTAGAAGACCGGCTAGGAATCCGATTTCGTACGACGTGACACTTGGAAGGTAACTCCCTCGGGGGAGACTGAGAAGGCGTCAATGTCGAAAGCCCGCACGTCCGAAACTCTGCGGAACGAGACCAGACAAAGTAGGAGTGTTAGTTTGGCCGACAGTTGTCGAAGTGAGAGTCTGTCGTTATCTGGCCAGTCTCGCAGAAACCGTAGGACGACTTCCACGTCCCATAACCGAGTGTACTTGGGCCTGGGAGGCCTTTGAAGTCTGATGCCCCTGAGGAGGTGGCATACCAGAGGGTTTTTCCCGACGGGTGTACCCAGGACCGGAACGTGAGCCGCTGAAATCGCGGAGCGCACGACGTTGAGGGATCGGTAAGACCGGCTCCCCCGGAGTATAGGTGGGAGAGAAAATTCAAGATGGCCGTTACAGGTGCCGTAAAGGGATCAAAGTTCCGTTCACTGCACCAAGCGGACCAGGAATTCCATGCTGCAAGATAGCATCGTCTGGTTCCTGGTGCCCACGAATCCCATAAGAGGTCTCTAGCTGTCTGCGATAAGTCCTCGGTCCGCCAAGCGCCCCTGTTAGAGTCCAGGCTACTAGAGTGAGGCGGTCTTCCAGAATGAGAGGATGGGGGTTCCCTCTCTGATCTGTGAGGAGTGTCAGGTAGGACGGTATGAGGAGAGGATCCCTGTAGGATGACGCTAGAAGGTCCGGGAACCATGGTTGGCTCTGCCATAGGGGAGTGACGAGGAGCAGAGACCCGCGTTGCATCTTTAAGTATTGTATCGTCCTTGCCACCATGGCAAATGGGGGAAAGGCGTAAGCGCCCCTGGGTGGCCATGGTTGGAGAAAGGCGTCTACTGCTTTGCTCTCCAGATCTGGTAGCCAGCTGAAGTACTCGTCCGTCTGCCTGTTGTTGCGAGATGCGAAGAGGTCTAGGTGGAGGGGGCCTCTCCTGACCGAGAGGCGATGGAAGATCGTTGGGTCCAGTCTCCAGTCGCTGCTGTCCCGCCAATGGCGAGAGAACCAGTCCGCTGTCAGGTTCGTTTCGCCCGGGAGATATTCTGCCAAGAGGGAGATTTTCCAGGGAAGGCAAAACTCGAATATTTCTTTCGTAATCTCTGAGAGGAGTCTGGACCGGGCCCCTCCCAGTCTGTTGATGTAACGGACCGCTGACACATTGTCCATCCGGAGGAGGATGCAGCAGTTGGTCCGGTTTCTCGCTAGGCTGCGAATTGCAAACGACCCCGCTAGAAGTTCTAGGCAGTTGATGTGGAGTTTGAGTTCCTGGGAAGTCCAAGTGCCTCCCGTCGAACTGCCTTCGCAGGTGGCGCCCCATTCCCAGAGGCTGGCATCTGATTCCAGGACCATGTCGGGCGTGTTCCCGAAGATGGCTCGGCCATTCCACGCTTCCATGCTGTCCAACCACCATCCAAGTTCTTCTTTGACTTCCTCCGTCACCGGAACCGTTTGGTCGTACGAAGGGTTCTGGCGGAGGAAGGAAGCCTTCAAGCGCTGCATCGCTCTGTAGTGGAGTGGACCCGGGAATATCGCCTGGATAGATGCGGATAGCAAGCCCACGATCCGAGCCAGGTTGCGGAGTGGAATGGAGTGGCTGCGAATGGCTCTGCGTATTTCCTTCTTGATGGCTGTGATCTTTGAGGTCGGGAGCCGTAGTGTGCTGGTCTTGGAATCTATCTCGAAGCCCAGGAATTGTATCTTCTGGGCTGGGGATACTTCCGACTTTTGAAAGTTCACCAAGAAACCTAGGGACGTGAGGAGTCGGGTGGTATATTGTGTGTGTTGCGTTAGACTGTACCTGTCTGAGGAAAACAGTAGCAGGTCGTCCAGGTAAATAATGCACCGAATTCCTTGAGTGCGTAGTCGAGACACTACTGGCTTCAGTAGTTTGGTGAAGCACCACGGTGCTGAGCTGAGGCCGAAGGGGAGGCATGTAAACTGCCAGGGGCGGCCTTGCCATCGGAATCTGAGGAACTGTCGGCAGGATGTATGGACGGGTACCGATAGGTAGGCGTCCTTGAGGTCCAGTCTTGTGAACCAGTCCCCTTCTTGGAGCAGATCTCTTAGGAGATGGATGCCTTCCATCTTGAAATGTCTGTATGTTACGAAAGCATTGAGCTTCCTTAGGTTTATAACCGGCCGTAAGTCTCCGGATTTCTTTTTCACTAGAAAAATGTTGCTGAAGAAGCCGTTTTGGTCGTGAGCGGGTTCTATCGCTCCTTTGGCCCTGAGTTCCTGTAGTTCGCCATCGATTAGAAGGCGATCTTCCTTGGAGCACTGAATGGGGTACGGAGGGGCGGTCTGGGGTTTCCACAAAATCTATGATGTAGCCTTGGACCGTCTGGAGGATCCATGCGTCCGTGGAGATGGCTGTCCAGTTCTGAAAAGACAGAGCGATACGACCTGCAGTATACGGGGTTAGTGGACATTGAGGCATTATGATGCTTACCTGTGGGGAAGCGTGCTCTGCCACGGCTACGAGGTCCTCTGCCTCTGTCTGCTCCACGGGTGTAGGAGAAGGGCTGCCTGAAACCCACTTCCGGGTAGAAGGGTTGGGGTCTGTGTGAGCGGGGGCCAGAGGGCCAAAAACGGCTGGCTGCTTGGCCCCTGTAGCAGCCAGCCCGTCCAAAAACACCCCGACTGGGGTAGCCCCTGAATACTCGCTTCATTGAAGTTTGAGCCTTATTGAGCGAGGTGAAAATGTTTACGTGCTTATTAAGCTCTTTGAGGAAGGCTTCCACAAACAATTTGCCCTGTGCAAGCGGTCCCAACTCCTTGGTGCCCAATTCCACCAGCTTTCCGTCAATACGGAGCAGCGCTGCTTTACGCCTCTCAGAGGAGAGGGCTACGTTGGTGTTACCAACAAAACAAAAGCACCTCTGTGCCCATTCTCTTATATCGTGTGCCCACTCTTTAACCATGCTGGTATCAAATTCGTCAGCCCTTGTAAAAGCATCGTCCGCCAAAAACATGATGCGGGAAAGTGGGCCAATAGAGTCTAGGAGTTTGTCTTGAACTCCGTGGAAGCCCTTCTCCACTCCTCTCCTGGGGTCGCGGCCACCCCGAGACATGAATGTGTTCATGACCTGGTCGAATTCGGGGGTTTGGGCCACGTGGTCGGGAAGGGAAGGGCGAGGGCATTCCGAACGTAGTCGGTTGCGCACCGTTTTGTCCAGGGGTTTGCGGAGCCAACGGTGCATAAATTTGGAGAGATGGTCGGGGGGGGTCCAGTCCCCCGAACGCGGGTGCCGTATATTGCGGGGGTCGAATAGACGTTGCCCCGTGGGGTCCAGAATGGCTTCCCCTTCTTCTTGGACCGGTGTGGGGTCGTCCGGCAGTTGGATGTCGTCCAAGAAGGTGCCTTGTAGGAGACCCGTATGGGATCCCATGTCCGAACCCCAGTCATTGTCTTGATCGGAATCTGCGGCCTGCCACTCATCTAACACAGCCATGGAGCGTGTGTGTTCTTCCCCCTCGTCCGAGGAGTAATGGGCGGGGGTGGGTGGGGCTGGCCTGTGGCGTTTGGCAGGTGCCTTGCCTTTGCCCGGGTTGTCATTCCTTTCCTTGCCCTTCCAGTGGCGTTTGCTGGGCCGTGAGTCGGCCTGGGCATGGGATTCTGAAGCCTCAGAGTCATAGTCATGGGCTTGGGCTGTTGTGACTTTTTTAGTCTGATCGGCAGTTGCCGTCATAACCCTGGATAATGCTTTCTCCATAGAGGTGGAGATGGCTTCCGCAATCATGGTTTGGAAGTCTGCAGGGTTTTGAGGTGTATCCATGATAATAGGAGTTGGGCCACTGTAATAGCTTGAAGCACAGGAAAGGTTGGGCTAGGGGTCTGTCCCAGTTAGTGAGAAAAAAGGGGGGGTACCTGCAGTACCCAGTTAACCCCAGCAGGGTAGGTATAGGTATATATATAAAACACAGTGAAGTGTAAAAAGGCAAACCCCAGCAGGGTGAATATGATAAATCTGGTAGTAAAAAGCACCAGTTTCCCCAGCAGGGAATATTGGGATTTTTCTTCTGGGCCACACCCAGGTATAAATGCTCAAATATATATAGGTGGCACGAAATCCACTTGATAGCAGCGGTACTAAATATAGGGCTTCACCCTGTAAGTGTGCAAAAGCACCAGTAGGCAGTAAAATAGTTTTTAATTATGGGGCCACACCCCAAGCACAGGTAAATAACTTTATAGATGACTGACCTGGGGACCCCTGCCTGGTTGTGTCGGGTTACTGTGTGTACGGGCGCCGGAATGAGGAGACCGCAATGCTCCCAAGATGGCGGCCGTGGATCTCGCGAGACGCGAGATCCAAGATGGCCGCCGGAGGAGCGGGAAAAAACGGTTTCCCGCCGTGCGGCTACAGTGAAAGCGGCTGTGAAGCCGTGTGGAGGAAAAAGGGGGGTGGAGGGTGAGCGTTACCCTCAGGGAAAGTGTGAGACAGTCGGTCCGACGGCGGAGAAAGCCGGCGGACCGAGAGGGTGAAGAAAAGGAGAGAGACCCTGTGAAGAAAACAGGGAGGGGGAAAAAGACTCCCCCAAGAGCGAAACCCCAATGGGGCAGATGAAATAAAGGTAGAAAACAATAGAGCAAATATAAAAACTACATATATAAGTTAAAATCCAGTATTATATAAATATATAATAAATTTAAATATATATATATAAATTTATATATTATATAAAAATTACATATAGTATACAATAGTGAAAAGGGAAGAGCCAAAAACTCTGACCTGTCTGCTGATGGAGCAGTAAAGAAAGAGGGGGAGGAGCCTCATTACTGTGAATACTATACCTCCTACTTTATTTTGATTGTTTAATGTTTTCACCTTTTTTCTTTACTGCTATGTGAGTTAGTAAAGAGAGTTTATGCAAAATATGAAGCCTCTTGTCATGTGGTAAAATTGCAATCAGATGTAAATTACAAAATGTCGTATGGATTACACAGATCTGCTTATAGATTGTTTTTGTTTTTTTAAAGCGATATGGATTAATCAAACATTTTGTGGGTTTTTCCAAGTGATCTATGATTTACAGATTTATACATTATGGTTAATATGGAATTTTGCTGAATGTGTAATCCATGTTACATGTTCCAAAAATGTTGTCAGTTAATTTATGACTGAATATAGAATCTTTGCAAATACTAGAGTTTAGGACGTATTACTTATTTTATTTAGGGAATTTTGGTGAAAGACCCCAAATGGTTTGTGGATTTCTTTGGGGCAAGGCTCCTGTTTATTATTACTGTTTCCGAGACATATTCATTTCTTTCTCCATAGGTGGAGATTTTAGGCCACTGAATATTCAAATGGTTTAAATAGGTACAAATTAGTGATGGTACATACTGTGCAGTTGTACTATTTCAGTTTAAAATAAACGTGATCTCTTGTTCTGTATAGTTGTGATCCTGCTTTATATAGGTAGCTCTGATGAAGCCTTCGGCAACAAGTTCTTTCTACGAGATTCAGCTCAAAGAGTTAGAGGTCTAAAGTAATATTTTACAATAGAGTTGAGTATCGATTCCTATTTCTTGCTATAGACTGGACATTATTTGGTGTTACCCTCTCTTTCCAAATGTCAAACAATTTATAACAAAAATCTGAATATTGTATTGTGTGGCTTTTAGAGGGGAAACCCTCTGTTCTAAAACCCAAACTCTCCATTCGAAATTCCCAGCTGACTAGTAATAGCTACCTCATAAGGACTAGCTTAACAGAAAGGGGCTCCTAGCCTGGATGCAATGCCGGGGGGATGCCATGGACACATAGATGCCTTTAGCGTAAAGGTAAAGATTTCCCTAAATCCAAAGTCATTATTAAATGTAATATAACTAGGAAATGTAGCAAACTACAAAATGTCATCCATGAATATATAAAATCATTGCTGCAAACAGGACAAATGTATTTTGCGAATTAAAGGGTTAAATACTATTCATCTGCAACAGACAGATCTCTGCGTGTCAGTAATTTGGTTACACCCCTTTTGCTGTGAAATGCTGGCTCAATCTGCATGTCCCATTAACACCGATGAATACAGTAACTGCATGTATTTTGTGCTAGTGTCATTAATCTTCTGTCAGACAGAGATTCCTTTTTCTGTCATTTCATGGCTGGACGAAGGACCTGGTCCAATTCCAGATTCAAATATTTTACCATCAATCTTTTATGCACATGGGGGAGATAAAGGTTAAACACTACCTCAACCTGTAACCATGGAGGCTGCTGCATGCAGTATCCCATGAAATGCCAAAACGACTTTTGTTTCGGGGAATTGTATCTCTAGGCTGCAAAAAAAATGTCAACTGTTTATTTCTGTTAAAATACATCAGCCGCCTCTGCTTGTTAACCTGTGATTGCAGAGCATCCACACACCCTGCTCTTTGCTTCTATAATTGGTCAAAGTGGCCAAATGACTTTTTGACAGCATTATCCATTACATCAAATTTCCACCAAAATCAGTCCCATGTGTGAGCCAGATATCAGGCAGTTTCTAGACTTTTAGTGTCGATCTTCTGCTGATTTAATGGCATGTCTAGCATCTGCCTACTCTCTAAGCACACCACATCATTATAACACCAACTGTAATATTACTGGGTGATGTCATTAGTAGCAGTTCACTTAAAAGCAAATCAATTCACATTTCAGCACAAGTGGTGTAAATTGCCTTTCATACATCAAATGAGTAAATCACTGCTGTATTCATACAAACAATTCTATTAAATAAAAAGATAGAATTAGCCCCACAATGCGGTGTTGTAAGTAAGACATATAGTAGAGTTTTGTTTTGTTTGTTTTTTAAAGTATTTTAGGGGACGTGGCCTAGCGGCTCGATGAGACGGTCGCATGAGCTGTTAGCTCTTCACTAAACCGACCCAACACAGCGATTATAAAAGCACTGTATGCCCCAAACTGAATGTGCTATACCTCAACAGCTTCCTTAACCAGCATGGCATCGAAATCAGTGAAAAAAAACTAGGCAAAAGCAATCTTTGCTACAAATTTCGGCGCTGACATCGCCACGCTCTCAGGCTCAAGATGGCGCCAACATGCCATGATCACCGGTGGCCAACTCAGACCATAGTGATCTCACCTCCGTCTCAGCACCAAAAGCAGCACCTGCAACAGACCTGTCGGTCCACAAAATGCTGCAAGAACTGCAAACCTCATTACAGGCGGACATCACGAAAATGGCTCGAGACATACAAGCTGATATACAAGCACTGGGGGACAGAACTGTGCTTCTCGAAGATAAAACAAAAGAAATCATATCGGCACATAACACACTAGCTGAGATGTAAACTGGACCGCCTCGCTGACAAAGTGGCAGACCCCGAGGACAGAGACAGGCGCAGCATCATAAGCCTTTGGGGAATAACACAAGATATTCTGCCTCAAGACCTTCAGGCATATGCTATAAGCCTCTTCCAAGCCTTGGTGCCAGATGTCACACAACAAGATTTCCATATTGACCGTATACACCGGTTACGGAAGCCGAAAAACTTACCAACCTCAGTCCCTTGGGACGTTATTACGAAGCTTCAACAAAAGAAAACATTATAAGGGCCTCAAGAAATACACCAACTTTGCCAGAGAAATTCACAGGTATACATCTCTTCATCGACCTCTCTGCATCTACACTGCTGAAAAGAAAGGAATTAACTCCCATTACGAGAGCTCTGTGAGATGCCAATATCTTATATTGATGGGGGTCCCCAGCCCGCCTGATTATTAGACGCAACGGCACGGACCGCCACATCCTAACCATAGAAGAAGGCAAGCGACTTTTCAAGCAATGGGCTATTATAATACCGCAGCAGCACACTCAAGGCTCCGTGAAAGAGCCTCAGAGATTCCCACGCAAAGTTCCAAATGACTGGAGCGTAGTATCCACAGCTAAGTGACTATGTTGCACACACGATAACTCTACCTTTCATACCAGCGCGCACTAGTCCATTACTCTCATATGCTGAGGTTACCACATATTCCCAAGTTACTTTTTGTTTTTCTGTAATTATGTTCAGTTTACTAGACTTTATGCTAAGACTTCAGCCTGGGCTTTGCCGCACCGTTTGGGCTCCAGATTTGGGCCCGGGTGGGGCTGCGATGCAAAGGACTGGGGTGTACACGATTCCTTTAGGTTAAGAAGCTCCAACAGGTTCTGTCCTCCTTCATAGTGGGAAACCCACAAACCGGGACTTTTTCCACCACTTTTTGCAGAGACTGGCAGTGGGGGTGGGCTAGGCCTACCAGACCTTTATACCTACTACAAAGCAGCCAACCTGGAGACAGCAGTGAAAATACACACCCCCAGAGGCGTGTTCCAGTGGGTAGACACGGGGAATGCAAAATCCACTAGCAAGCCCCTGGTAAATATTGTGTGTACCCCTAAAACATTACGCCCCAGGGACACAACCCTCCTCTCTACCACAATCTTGGCTCTTCGCTATTGGGACACACTACGCACAAATTTCACCCTCGTTCCCCACTAACGGTCCTACTAGTAGTATCACCCTGGCTTTCACTCAACTCATGGGTCAAACTAGGATATCCACAGGTAATGCACCACAATCATATAAAACCATTCCCAGAACTGCGGAGAGAATTTAACCTATCTAACTCCTCTGTATTGCCATATATGCAACTCAAAAGCGTTATAATCACACATGTCTGCTCACAAATTGTCCTTGATGACTCAAGCAATATTAATTTTAATGTGTTGTATGATAGCTGTTGGCAGGCCCCAACCAAACCCAAATCCCTATCTTTGTGTTACCAAACTATTCTTCAGACAGTACCACCAAAACCCCCGGCATTCATAGCCCAATGGCTCGCTGAGTGTGACCTGCTCACATCTGACACAGAAGTCATCTCTTACCGCTCTCAAGGGAATTAGGCACTGTTACTCCCACGTTGAGGCCCACAAGAAGTTAATTTACAGGTGGTACCTGACACCCAATAAACTCCACAAAACCGGCCACGCCCGGTCTTACCTAGGCAGACCTTCCGAGTGGTTCCAACACACAAACTTTAAGAGAAGCCTTGATCCACCCTGAATGAAACCCATGGCTACATGGTCCACCCTAGATGAATACCCACTGGATGTAAACCCATCTCCGTGTCTCGGCAGACACCCTGTCAAATCACACCAGGCTGTGACAAAGTCACTCTCTCTCAATTGGCCTAACCCACACCAAGGATAACAGGTACACCTAAAAAGTTTACAATCCACAAACCGAACATATCCAAATAAATAATACCCGTGCTTTAACCCACTGGTCCACTACACCAGAGAAATTGCTTATGCATACTCTGAGGGGAAGTCAGAGAGACAATGAAATCTGGTAAGGGTTTGAAAAGTGAAAAAGAACCTTCAGGTTACATCGCTATATGGCACAAATGTGAAATAGTTCCCCCAATGTTTATGGAAACCCCTGACCGGAGGAGTAGGCCCGGTTGTTACATTTGGCACCGGTGGGATAGGTATGACTAATATACAACGAGTGAATGAATCAACCTGCATGCCACAGATTGTCTCCCCTGCTAGTTCGTGCTTAAACCATGTTGAGTACCACTTGTACAGCCACCCCAGTTCTTGCTACCAAATAAAAGTGTATCCCATATTACTGTTTTTATGACACACTGTACCTTGAGACTTGTATTGTATTGTGACAATGCATAACCCCCTCTGCATTTAAAAAGCTTCAATAAAACATTGAATGATATTTTTTTTTTTTTAAAGTATTTTAGTAATAGAAATAGTTAAAGATCTAGAGAAAATGGCTGCCTACAGGATGAGCATCATATTCTTTGGCTAGTGGCCAACTCGACTGTCTTTAGACACATTCATACACAAAGAGAAATTGATTGTACTGAATTCTGCGAAAATTATTTTCTAGAAAATTGTTCAGGGAAACCAAATGTTTATATCTAAATAATGGATCAGAAAAGATTAGATGATAGTATATAGGGAAATATTAAATCATACTGTTATATTTCTATATTTAATAAAGGGATTTACATTAACTAATGGCATTCACAATGAGCTAAAATGATTAAGATTGTTGGGTAAAATAAAGGGAAAATGTGCTCTTATTGCAGTTATAGTAATGTAATATCACAATATTTATCTCAAAGGATTGTTGGCCCGGATATATTGGTAAGTTCCATATTAAATTCTGAATATATAGCATGAGAAGGAGATTTTTTACATTTATTTTTACAAATGTGATATTTTGGCAATGTATTTGTCTTTTCTCCAAATTTCTAGTCTAGTAATTAAACCGCTACTGTATATATTTTGCATGTATTTGACATAAATATCATACATTATCAGGCTAATCAACTTTCTTATTTAAGACTCAAATTGTTGACAAATTAGTGACAAATATCCTACAATCCTTCTTGCCAAACATAATACACAAACAGTTGGCTTTCGTTAGAGGCTGACATTCTTTTTAAGGGGTTCAGAATGCTGTTGCAGGTATCGTAGCATGTGAACATGGTAAGAAGTACAAAAGGTCTATGCTCCAAACTTTAGAAGTAAAAAAGGAGTTGGACTTGGTCTCATTAACATAGTTAAACAGTTATATTAGCATTAGTTGGACTCCTGTTATGACTTACCCCAGCCTCTGGTCCCATGCTGAATTGATCTTAAAGAGGTGAGTGTTACACTACCGTAACATCCACCTCCAGTCAACCTCACTCTTACTGGTCTAGTCATTGATTTGCCTTGCCTGGGACACTATCCCAAGCAGAGCAAACATACTCCATGACACTGACATGCTGGAATCCGAACGGATGTCAGTCACTCTTTTTCTGTACTCTCAATCCAGCACTAGCATAGTCTGGTAGGGAGCTTCAATAGCAACTATGCATGGAGGGCAGAAAGCCCGCAGTCTCTTCTGCTTTCCCTTTTCAATCAAGACTTTGGCAGAGAGTCTACGCCGCAAAACCTATTTTTCAATGGATTTTTATCTTATTTTAATCTACACATTTTCTAGAAAAACTGTTATAGATTATATCTGATGCTCTTTAACCCCTTAAGGACCAAACGTCTGGAATAAAAAGGAATCATGACATGTCACACATGTCATGTGTCCTTAAGGGGTTAAAAGGAGCAAAAGTAATTTTGGCCATGACAAGTTCCCTTTAAGTAAAGACCACACATGATTTGGATTTACTAGGAATCTACTGCTTTATTAAAACACACAACTATTCTCGGCACCAGCATATTGCCTTCTAATATGAAATGGCAACATCACCACGTAGACTATCTATGCATGCTGCTTCTGCCACAATCAATGTTACTACAACTCCAGTGGATACTGAAAAACTATAACCAACTGGAAACTATTACTTTTAATTATTAGTGCAGGCCTAATAACAACTTAATCTCAATGAAGCACGATCTTGCATCATTCGGTTCAGCCATTTATCATTGGTAGTCCATTAAGATAATGACTTCCCTGAGATAAGGTTGTAATGGGGCCTGCTCTGTTCATTTAATGTGTGAAGAAAGTCTGTTAAAATCTGTCTTTACCACTAAAATAATCTACCTCTTACACACCTTATCTATCGCAATTGGATGAGCACAACTGTTCTTATCATTTTTATAAGGAGACTAAATGGCCAAATTAAAAATACAAATCTTACCTGTACTGAACCTGAATCAGCCTGCTATAGGAATGCACGAAATTGGATTTCCTTAACTTATCATTACACCATCACCATTTTCTGCCCCAATTTCATACCTTCAAATGTTGGGAGACTCACAGGGTCATTTGACAACAAAAGGATATATCTTTGTTATTTAAGATTGTCCTGCTGAATTGGAATAACTTTAATTTGAACCAGAGCATCATGGAAGTTGTAGTTTTTAAGCGTCTAGGGATCTACCTTTTGGGCAGCCCTGGTGTAAGTGATATGCTTATAAATACAAGTACAATTCCTATATACAATATTTATATTGTATATATTATTCCTATGTACAATAAAGTATATTTCTCATCCTCTTAAAGATACCTCTAAAGTGTTCACTATATCTCAGTGTAAATACTCTAGGCATGTGCATGGGGAAAATTTTCGGTTCGGCATTCCGAAATTCGGGATTTTCGCACTTCGGCACTTCGGAAATTCGGCAACTTCGATACTTCGGAAATTCGGCAACTTCGTCACTTCTGCATTTTGGAATTTCGGGACTTCGGCACCTCGGGACTTCTCTTGCAGCCGCTTGGTAGATAACTCCCTAATTCCCACGGTATTAGGGAGTTATCTACCAAAAGGCTGAAAGACCTAAATTGGTCTTTCAGACAAATTTACTAATACTAAGTAAAAATTACTTAGTATTAGTAAATTTTGCCCCTACTCGCTATATCGCGAGTAGGGGCATGTCTAGTAAACAGTGAGCAGCCTGTGACTGCTCACTGTTTAAAAAATAAATAAAAAATAGTACCCCCACGGCCCCCACCCCTGAGTGGCGGGTGGGGGCCCAACGTAAAATTATGGGGGGGAACCTATTGTCCTCCCCCCTGGCCCCCACCCCTGAGCGGCGGGTGGGGGCCCTAAATCAGAATAAGGGGGGGACCTAATGTCCTCCCCCCTTGCCCCCACCCCTGAGCAGTGGGTGAGGCCCCTAAATTATAATGGGGGGGACCTAATGTCCTCCCCCCTGGCCCCCACCCCTGAGCGGTGGGTGGGGGCCCTACAGTAAAATAAGGGGGGGACCAAATGTGCTCCCCCCTGGCCCCCTACCCCTGAGCAGTGGGTGGTGGCCCTAACGTAAAATGATGGGGGGGGAACCTATTGTCCTCCCCCCTGGTCCCCACCCCTGAGCGGCGGGTGGGGGCCCTAAATCAGAATAAGGAGGGGACCTAATGTCCTCCCCCTTGGCCCTCTCCCCTGAGCGGTGGGTGGGGGCCCTAAATTATAATGGGGGGACCTAATGTCCTCCCCCCCCCGGCCCCCACCCCTGAGCGGTGGGTGGGGGCCCTACAGTAAAATATGGGGGGGACCTAAGGTCCCCCCCCTGGCCCGCATCCCTGAGCGGCGGGTGAGGGCCCTAAATACTAATAAGGGGGGGGGGCTAATGTCCTCCCCCCTGGCCCCCACCCCTGAGCGGCGGGTGGGGGCCCTAAAAAAATGTTATATTTATATACTTTTTTCTAGTTTTTCGAATACATTTCCAAATGATTGTCTATGTAATATTTGAAAAACAGAGCTGTATTCAGTGTTGGCAGAACATTAAGAGGAAGATGGCATATTTTGAAATACATGCTTTTCTTTGTAAATTCTGACAAAAAGAATACCCAATGAATTTCCTTACAAGCAACTTATGACAAATAACTTTTTGATTTTCATTTAGTAGGCAAGTAGGCTTTCACATTTATGCAGGAGAATGTGTACAAGAAACAAAAAACATAGATACATAGTTGGCACAAGTTGTATCTGTAATGTGAATAAAGTCAGCCTTCCTGTGCTTGTAATGGAGTCTGCTCGGTGAAAATGAAGACAGCTTTCTAACTGTAGCAATGATGCCAAGCACCTCCAAAATATCCCAAGAGCTGGGAAAGGAAATCATTTAAAAGGAACACCACCGCCCCAGCCCTCGGAAGCTTTTAGTGCTGCAGCAGAAGCCACTCACCGACCGAACCGGCAAATCACCATGAGCGACGCGGCCATCTCATTCGCCAAGGACTTCCTGGCCGGCGGTGTGGCCGCTGCCATCTCCAAGACTGCTGTAGCCCCCATTGAAAGGGTCAAGCTTCTCCTGCAAGTCCAGCATGCAAGCAAACAGATTACCGTTGACAAGCAGTACAAGGGCATTATGGACTGTGTTGTCCGTATTCCCAAAGAACAAGGTTTCGTGTCTTTCTGGCGTGGTAACCTTGCCAACGTGATCCGATATTTCCCAACTCAGGCCCTCAACTTCGCCTTCAAGTACAAGCAGATTTTCTTGGACAATGTTGATAAGAGGACCCAGTTCTGGCGCTACTTTGCCGGTATCCTGGCATCTGGTGGTGCTGCTGGTGCCACTTCCCCTCTTGACTTTGCCAGAACACGGCTGGCTGCTGATTTGGGCAAGGCTGGTGCTGATCGTGAGTTCAAGGGCCTTGGTGACTGCTTAGTCAAGATCTCCAAATCCGATGGTATTAAAAGCCTTTACCAAGGTTTCAATGTATCTGTTCAGGGCATTATCATCTACAGAGCAGCTTATTTTGGAATATATGATACAGCCAAAGGAATGCTTCCAGACCCCAAGAACACACACATCATTATTAGCTGGATGATTGCTCAGACAGTAACAGCAGTGGCAGGTTTTGCATCCTATCCATTTGACACAGTCCGTCGAAGAATGATGATGCAGTCTGGCAGAAAAGGAGCCGATATCATGTACTCTGGAACATGATATGAAGATGAAGGTACCAAGGCTTTCTTCAAGGGTGCCTGGTGTAATGTCCTCAGAGGAATGGGTGGTGCTTTTGTGCTAGTCTTGTACGATGAAATGAAGAAATACATCTAAACCGGACCTTGTCCAGATACCTGACATGGCATGCTGTATTATGTAACATACCCTGAACGTTCATGGGCTTTTCTTTTTGTCAAACACATTTATTTATAAAGTGCAACCGGTTATATTTTACTAGTTGTTGTTTGGGATCAATCCTACAGGCCACCAGCTTTCCACATTAACACAAATCATTCCCTTCCCCTGTTATTGTATGCCTTGCACTATAGTGTAGGCTGTCAGCAGTGATGGGGATACAACAATGGGACTCAACGCTCCTTTATATTTTATTTCAGCCATTCATGTTTTTAAGTAACTTGGATTTGAGGAAAAAAAAAAAAAAAAAAATGCGGATCGAAAAAAAAAAAAGGAACACCAGCAATGCATTGTAGGTGTACTTATATGTGTATCTCTCATTGATTCTTTTGTTGTTTCCCTTGGCCTACGTGCCACCCTTTCATATACCTTTTATCACACCCTCACTTAAAATCACCCATGCCAAGTATGAATAGGTTTGTATGTATTTAATGTGTTATTTGTGTAAATGCATGCAAGTGGTGTTTGTAAATTTAGCATTGTCCTGAGGAAATTCCCGGTCTGGGATTGAAACATTGACTATTGACTATGACATATACAGATACACAGGCATACAGATACATATGCAGACAAACAGAAACATATGCAGACACACATACTGAGACAAACACACACATACATAGACACACACACATTCTTACATACCGACACACACAAACAATCACACATGCTCAATGGTTTAGTCACCCTCCTGTTTCCGACCTTTTAGGTGCAGGAGGGTGACTTCCCTGGGCTTCAGTGGCTCAGGCTGATGGGATTCAGAGTTCCCACTCTGACTCCTTCCACACCTCCTCTTCCTCGTGCACGGGCTCTGTATAAGCTGGGAGGAGTGACCAGGGCACTCCTCCCCCCTCCCCCACCACCACCACCACCAAAAAAAAATAGTACATTTAAAAATATATATATTTATGTATGCATAAATAGTTAATACAATGTAAAACAAAAACCTGCACACCGGTCAAGCCATAAGACTTGCTTTCCCCACAGAAATCACAAATCTGCAGTAATGTTAATACCGCAAAGGATTCTGCGGGGGCATATGCAAATTAGTTTAACAAAGAATCACATTTTTGGGTCATTCCATTTTAAACATGGATTCCTTTTAGTCTGTGTTTGCTGTAAACAGCTTTGAAACACAACTTAGGAAAAGATGCAAAGCCAGCGAACCCTTCATGGACAGCTGTTTCATTGTTAATGGAAATCATCAGCATGAGGTAGGTTACTGGTTTGCTATGCATAAATAAATATTCAAAAGCCTGTTGTACAAGCATGTAGCTCCAAATTAACCTCATGGTTTTGCAGGTCCACATGGCAGGTTATCTGCAGGAGAGGGTGAAGTGAGAAAGCGGTTGAATGGTTTGCAGCCTCTGTGAACATACATAAATGGGTTAATAGAAACAACAAAACAAATTCAGCCTATCCTAAAAATCAAAACAAGGAAACAAACATCATAGTGCAACACAATAAAACCAAACTCAAATAGGCATATCAAAATATCACCAACACAGTGTGTCCAGTGCCTGCCCTACGCGTTTCGTGCATGTGCTTTCTGTATTCTCTGGACATAATCAATGTTTCCACAACACGTTTTGTTAAGTTTGCAGACACGGGCACTGGACACACTGTGTTGGCCACATTATGATAAACGTATTTATTTGTTTTAACAGTTGAGTGCAAAAAATATGGTATCCCTTTCAATAGTTTGAACTTCTTTTATCCTCTGATTCAATATGGAGATTTATTGCAAAGTTCATCTTAGAAAGAGCATCTCTTCAAGGAGGGGTATTTGTACACTGTATCCAGATCCAGCCACACTTCTTTTTCAAGTTTCTTTACTTCTTATTACTTGTTTAATAAAATATAGCTGCACTGCCATTTAGGTTTTAAGGTGTTACACTATGATGTTTTGTTCTCTGTGTTTTTAGTAATTTATTTAGGATTGTTCGTATCTCTTGTTTGTCTTGTTTTTTTTACTGTAGGATATATGGGACATTGGGGAAGGTTTCTAGAAGAAGCCGTCCTATTTATTTTGAGTATCGTTTATATTATTTATCTTTCACTTCAGTGAGGGAGTGGTTATATTATTACAGCACATATATAATTGGGTTGATGGCGACATGGGAGTGGCGAACACAGGATCCAAGGGAGCAGAGGAGGACAACAGGGTCACTGAAAAACTAAGAGCCCTGTGGACGCGCGAGCACGGCCGCATTATATGACTTGGGGGAGGCAGTGGCAGGCATGCCCAACAAAGTGTGCCTACCACTTCCATTGGCCTTGTGAAGCTAGCAGAAGAGGAGGAGAACCTCGCCAGCTGTTTGATTGACAGCTGGGGAGATGCTTCTTAAATTATTGATAAAGGTGCCTTCTTCTCAAAGTAACATGCAGTTTTATAAAGTGCCGTTAAAATGAGCAAGCTGATGAGCTTTATGGTTGGAGACTGGTCCTTTAATCAAAGTGCTGGTTTATCTTAAAGCTACTGAACGTAAATAAGGAAAGAAATGGAAGTTTGAAAGTTATGATGAGACAATGTCTTTGTTTTACTTTTCTTTGACTCTGGTTTGCATTCTTTGACGCAAAAATCTGTTTTGATCTGCTGTATAGCCCTTCCTTCCAATTCCTTCCCTCCTCCCACCACACACGCATGCTAGAAGCATTGTCTCATTTTCCATGAGTCTCTGAAATTACTGTGACGCTTACTTGTTTGGTTTTCATGTTATATTGTCCAAACGTTTGTGTGAATTAATCTCTGCTGTACAGCATGTTTTTTAATGTTTAAACATTGATTTTGTTGGAGGTAGCAACAAATATAAGCTTAATTTTAGCGATAATTGAAATTTCTATTACTGTGAGTGGATGTGTAGGTTGGGCCCCAGTGCATTGCTTTGCCCAGGGTCTATGCTTTGCTATTAAGTCGGCCCTGCACTCTCCCTCTCTTTAATCAATATATCACTTACATCTTAGTTAACATTTGTTTAATTCCATTGTATTGATCAGTATTGATTTCTGAAAAAGAGCAGAAACTCCCCAAATATTTTCTTTTAATATACACTGTTCATCAAATAAAAAAATCATTGTGCAATACTCTTATTTTAGTTTCTATATTTCTGTCTGTCTATCTCTCTAATATATCTATATTAGATTATATATTAGATTATATCTAGACATTATTTGTTAACTGTCCTGATTAGTGACTGACAAGAGCAACATGGATGACTGACATGTAAAATAAATTAACCATTTCTCTGAGTGACAGAAGAAGCCTTTGAGCTACATAATTTGTTCTTTTAACTATTTCTTTGTTTTGTTGTTTGGCATTTTTCGTTGTAGAACATTTTAATATACAAAACATTTGCACTGGCCTAATTTTCTGTCATTAATCAATTAACAAGAAAATTTAGCAAAGCTTGTCAGACACAGTGCTTAGCAAGAACTGTCATGATTCTGGGGCTAAAGTACATTTGTCCTGTTGCATTTTAACCAACCATAACCTTGGGAGTTTTCTCTTGCAGTTCTAGTCCTGGCCACAGTGGGGCTTTGATTCAGACTGCAACCTGGAAGCCTATTTCTCTGATCTTCTCTCCTGCTTCTTTTACTGTGCTGAAAGTATATGTTTCCGTACTCCAATCAATGTTTTAGTAAGTCTTCATTGGAAAGCGACTGGACACCAAATATGAAGCAGGAAATCTGGAAGCTCTTTGCATCCTATAGCATTTAGCTGTTTATTTTCTCATGTAAATATTTAATGGACACTTTATTGAGGGGAGGCAGCGATTGAATATTGTAGAAATGTGACATTTATAAAGTTTTTATTTGTCTGATGTCGGTGAGCTGGATATAGTTACAAAGTGATTTTCTTTCTGGCTTGTTTCCCTGTTAAACCCTAAAATTACAAATCTGCACGGGTTACACCATATTATTAATATAAGCTATTTATACGTAGGACCCTTATCTCTCAACATATGGCTACTACCATTAACGTTTGCCAACCACATAGTATTGTTTTTAAGAGTTAAATCACTTTTGTTTTTGCTAATGCAGCAAATCCCCTGGCTGTGATTGACACAGACTGCATGAAAGCAAAATGGTTTTATTTCAATCAGATGTAACTTACTCTGACTTAGTTTGTATCTCCTGCTCTGTAAATTGATCTTTAATTACATATAGGAGGCTGCTGCAGGGTCTAGTAATCGATAAACAGAGCATGAGATAAAACATTCTAAATGAACGCCTTAACGCCGTTATGGCGTTCTATGCCGTCCCCATTTAAATGTGGTGGCATAGAACGCCGTAATGGCTTAAGCCCCCTGGAGCCTTCAGCTATTTACCTCAGCCGCGATCCTCTTCGGGAGGACTGCCTCACAGCCCAGGCAGCCCTCCCCCGGCAAATCAGGTCCCCGGGAGCCATGTGATCGCTCTCAAAGAGCGATATTTGAGAGCAAACACATGGATACATGGATATGTGCATTTTATTGCAGTAAAAGCGAACAGTATCATGACATTTACAAGTAAAATGTCAGGCGGAACTACAATTTTATTTTTTTTTAAACGTAATTTCTCACAGTTTTTTTTCATTTTATTCATAATAAGTTATGTTTCATATATGAATAGTTCATGAGAAATTAAAGCCCTGTTTCTCCTGAACAAAATTAAATGTAATAAGTGTGGGTGCACTTAACAGACATATAGCAAATAGATAAGAAAAATATACTGGCGCTTTTGACAGAACCTTGATATACCCAGTAGCCGCTGTATCACCAAGTGTAACTTCCCATATACACGAAATACAAATACCAAAAAAGAAAGGTGTAGCGCTACATACAATACTCAATTAAGTCCACACTCTTAGGAGTATTCCCTTCCCAAATGGTCGTAGGGTGGATGAAAATTGAAACAAAATGTTCTGAAAAAGAAATTAAATCTTCATAGTGCAACTCTGTGATTCAGTGTATAGATTATAAACTTGTATATAGAACCACTCACATTTAGTTGAGCTTATAGCCAAGCTCAGGAGTACACGCTTTCAGGTCCGTAAAGGCGATCTATACGCCAAAACTGCTTCATAAAGCTAAAGTTGTTTTGGTGACTATAGTGTCCCTTTAAATGCCTTCAAGCGCTTAATTGAAATCACTCATTAACTATCTGAAGATAAAGAGTATAATTTATCTTACTGAATGAGGCATATTACTAGATGAAAAATATTACTTTCATTTTTTAAAGTTTGTATTACAAGTGTTCAACTGCTAATTAAAAATATAGTTCGCTACATATTAGCTTGTTTAATAAATAGCAGTGAATTGCTAAACGTTTGTAATTTCAAAACATCCTTTCTTTAAAAAAAAAAAAAAAAAATGTGTGGATCAAGGTTGGCAGGCGGCTCCTGGTTCTGCAGTTTTCATATTGTGGTACATACTATGCAAGAAAAGCAAATAAAAATGCACCAGATCCATTGGACAGCTAGGCACTGACAGACAAACTGCAAAGCGATCCAAACACAATGCAATAATGTTCACACTAAACATTACATAAAACATGTTGCAAAAATAATGTGGACATTTTAAAGATTTTTTTATATCAAACATTTATTTTCCTAGGCCAGATATATCCCTACATTCCTTATCTCATGGATCATTTCCTCTATCCTGTGCGATCAAAACATCCAATGTGCACCCCTCTGCTGAGACATTTGTTAAGGGGCATTCTTAGTATTTCCTGTTATACCCAGTAACCCACCACCTCTAAGCTACCTCTGAGCTCACACGAAGGTCATATGTTTGTGAGTGTACACTTCTGACCCTTGAAATACATCAAGGCTTTTCAGTACTTACAATATGCAAAAATGCTTTCAAAGCCTCTCAAAAAAACTGAATGTTGGGGTTTTGTAGTATTGTCTTTGTTGTGTATTTGTTTTTTGTTTTTTTATATATAATTTACAATATATTGTAGATATGTTTTTAGTTTGCAGTATATTGCAGATATACTACTTGTGATTTGGTTGCCTTAATTATACACATAAAAATCTCAGAATGAATATTGCAGAAAATAAAGTAACCATAGTGACTTAAATTGGTATTATGAATGAATGTTTCTATACATGTAGAAAGCAATAAACATTTTGTGTATATTCTATCTATCTTGAATGTGTATGTGAGACCTGGTTGTGGACCTTCCCAGATTATAGGGATTTAGATGCATGAGTCAGCTGCCACCATTAATTGAGCTCTACTCCCAACAGTACTCTGCCGGCAGAGGAGCTGCACAGAGAACATTGCAATCTATCTGTCTTCTTAGGTCTTCTTCCCAATAATTAAATACCAAATAATTAAAATAGTGGCAGCTGCTTGACTTTGTATAATGGCCACTAATCTTGGGCAGTCTGGGTTACATAGATTGAGCCTTACTCCACAAGTGAACAACACATTGTGGAAAATAATGAATTGAAGACATAATAACTGTGCCGTATGGGTTCTAAAACACTAAAAGAATTGGCATATATATAAAACAGATATATATATCCTGTTGCTGTAGAATTACAGTTCCCATGGTTCTCTGACATCTGTTGAGCATCATTGGATTTGGAGTAAAGTCCATATTATTTTCCTATTATTTATTTTGTGCATCGTTTTCGTCTATTTTTCACTGTGTGAGTGAATCTGAAAATAGCCAATAACGATATAGTCTGTTTATTGATGAAGTATGCATTCTAAATAAGTCACTGGCGTGTTTGTTTGTTTGTTTGTTTCTTTACTTAATTTCAAATGCACAAGTTGACTTTTTCACACTTGAGAAGAATGTGACAACTTCGGAAGTTATTTTTGTTTCATTTTGGCTTCTGCCTTTGTTCTTCTTGGTAATGAGTTTACACTCTCCTAGGGAGAGGAGATTGACACCATGCTTGGGGTTGAAATGAAACAGCCAAATGTTTAACACACACTGTGTGAAAGCAGCTCTTAAAGTGTTTCTCATTTTTACAGGTGGGAAGGCAAGAATGAAGATGAGGTTGGTCGCTGCAGTGAGACTGGCAGAATCCATGTGAGAGTAGATCACAAGTACTACCGACCCACTGAAGTGGTAAGTGGAAAATCCCACCCTCTCTCCTTAAACGTGGATAATGCAATCTCTAGGGCAGTGATTCCTGGTGTTTGGTCAGCTGCTTGAGGCCTAATTGGCCTCCTGCTGCCACCCCCGGCTAAGCCAGGCCACATGTGAGGCACTCCATGTGATAATCTGGGAGAGCTTTAAGTAAAACCGATACAATGGAGGGGAAATGTTAGGGTTATACCTGTGTAAAGACAAATAGCAACTTCTGTGATTCTGTTCAATATGGTTTACTTTGTGTTGTATACATTGTTTTAGTTATGTAAAGCATTGATATGTTATACATTTTCTATGTACGTCATATTCTTATTGTCAATCATGTACATAGGAAGAGGGTCAGATTCCTTTTAAACATTTATGCTTTTTTATGGAATATTTTCAAAATGGGTGCTGAAGGGCATTAAATACTCTCTTACTCCCAGTTCCAAACATCTCTAATGTTTACATATGACCTGCAAACATATCTTACTGACACTCAATAAATGAATAGCATCACCATGTCTGGCATAATTACACTTTAGAAAAAAAAAAGGTTTCTGTTATTTTACATCTTTGTGTAGCAATTCATATCCCCTCTATGACCAAAGTGTTTATTGTGTTGTGGCACTGTTTCCTTCCAGCATCAACATTCTGCAAGATTAATGTATTATAATCTTCATAAAAAATAAACCTCTGTTTATACTGTTTAGGAACTCTGTTATACTAGTTTTAAGTCCGCCCTTAGACAAATACTTTCACCCAGTTCTCCAAATATATTGAATCTCCATAATCATCAGTTTAGAAAGGAATACTAATTTCTCAGTTAAGGGTTTGATTATTACTTTCAAAGTAGAGTATTAGTTTGTCCATACTTCGCACATGCATCCATTTAATCTTCCATAAATACAAATGACTTCCATCCCTTTCTAGTGCTTTTGCTCTATGTGTAATAATAGTGTGATGTCTTTGGGCGAACTCAAATGTAGAAAACACCACTCCTTGTTTTTTTTGTTGCCAGTGCTCCACCTGTATACATGACTATTACCTCTAAAAGTCTGAAAGATGAGAAACTGCCCCGCACCCAAACAAACAACCGCAGTTCGCAAATCGTCAACATGTTCTGATAAAAACAGATATACATGTGATCTGCATAGATTTCTCGTAAGGCAATCTTAATCCAATTATCCCTCTGACTTCTCTCATTTCATAACTCTTCACTGAATGTCTTGGCTGCTGTTATATACATGAGATCATTTCTTTCAGTGACTGACTTTTATACAGCTTTTAATACCTTCATGTTTGTACTTTAACATCTACTTCACTGTAATGCTAGATGGAATGTGTCCAGCAGACAGAAAGTGGTTTCCCTAATTGACACGCAACAATAGATAAGCCAAGACCAAGCAGAACCACAGTATAAAATTTATGTGTAGGTGTTCATACGGGAGTTGTAATACATCCATGTTTGTATTCCACTCTGGATATAGTTATTCAGATGGCTATTTCTTTATCAAGCAGTTACAGTCACAGAAGCATCCCTGATATCTCGAATGATTGGACACAAATAAGGAATAAGTGCCAAAAAAAATTTTTTTTCCTTTAGAATCCCCAGGGCAAAAAGTTTAATTTGTTGCATATATCTCACAGACTTCATTGCAGGATGTAGCATCAGACTTACTCCCACTCAGATCATGCCACTGTAATCTGAGTCCATTAGTTAGAATGCTTTAAAAGTTTTATATTAAGGAATAGGACAACTTGCCTATTTAGGGACATTCTTAGTAGGCTTGGTCTGGTGGTCCCATGTTTTGCTCTGTCCATATAGTTCTTCACCTGCTTAATTCTTGCACTATTTTTAAGATTCCAGTGAGGAGCGTCAGGCACTTGCAACCTGAGTTAATGTGCTTCTTATGTGCAGTAAATAAGAATCCAGACTAAGACCCATACACTATAAAACAACACCAACATTTTAATTATTATTATTGCCATTTATATAGCGCCAACAGATTCCGTAGCACTTTACAATATTATGAGAGGGGAGATTTAACTATAAATAGGACAATTACAAATACAGGAACAAAATGTTGAAGAGGACCCTGCTCAAACGAGCTTACAGTCTATAGGAAGTGGGGTATAGAACACATTAACGGCTACTGAACAAGAGATGGCTGCACTTCTCCTCTCCTCTCGCCCCACCACTTGCTCGCTCAATCCTATCCCATCTCACCTTTGCAGATCTCTCTCCCCTTGTTTTGTGCCTTCCTTAACACACATCGTCAACTGCTCTCTCTCTCTTCTAGCGTTGTCCCTGCTGACCGTAAACATGCCACTGTAGTACCTATCCCGAAAAAAACATCTGGCCTCAAATCCAGTATGTTGCCAAATCCTGTAGATTCTATCTTAAAAATATAGCCCGCATCCACCCCTTTCTTATGCAAGATGCTACCAAGGAGCTTGTCCATGCTCTAGTAATTTCCTGCATGGATTATTCTAACCCTCTCTTAATTGGTCTTGCCAAAAGCCATATTGCCCCGCTACAGTCTGTAATGAATCCCACCGCCAGACTGATTTTCCTTTCTAGTTGATCCTCTCACTCCTCACCCCTCTGTCAGTCCTTACATTGGCTTCCTGTATACTATAGGAGTCAATTCAAAGTTTTAACCCATACCTATAAAGCACTGAACAATTCTAGCCCCTGTTATATCTCTTCACGGATCCATGGGTATGCCCCTTCCCTGTCTCGCTGCTCCCCCCGTGACCTTTTCCTGTCCGCTGCTAGCACCCGTACGGCCAACTTGTGCTTGCAGGACTTCACGCGGGCGGCTCCCTTCCTATGGAATATCCTGCCTACCGCCATCAGACTCTCCCCTAGTCTTCAATCATTTCAGAAGTGCCTTAAAACCCATCTCTTTAGGAAAGCTTATGGCCTCCCAGAGTAACCTCTACCTTACATTCCTGTCTCTTGCTCTCTCCTAAAGGGCAGCACTCTACTCTCTCCTCCAGCTCATTAACCCCTTAAGGACACATGACATGTCTGACATGTCATGATTCCCTTTTATTCCAGAAGTTTGGTCCTTAAGGGGTTAAGGGGTTAAACTGAACTTGGCAATGATTTAACTTGTTTGTGTCTTTGTTGAGCTGTGAAGCCATAAGAAAACCCCTAACTATAAATATTAAAACTAGTCAACACTACTTTTTTTGTAATTAAACCTGGAAATTTTGACATTTTCTAGATTAAGGCCATAAGAGTATCATCATCACATTAAACAATAAATATTGAGAAAACAGGGCTGTATCCATATGCTCCAAAGTACAACAGTAATGTCCCCAGTGAAAAGCAGTTAAGCTAGTGATTTCAAATAAGCCCACTCACTCTAAACAAAGTAGGTGCAACCGTTTTTTGGGTTCACAAACTAAACATTAGCTGAAATTCTGTACTTACCTAGATATTTTATATTGCTGCTGGAGGTGGACCTCTACTTCCCGCATCCTTCAGCCATTTCAGGACAAGAATAAATCATGTTAATCTTGTGCATATTTTATGAACAGAGAGGTTCATTGATTGACTGAGCATGCTTAGATTTCACTTTCAGCCAATAAATAAATGGCAGGATCGGCATTTGGGTTCTGCAGCTCTGCCTCAGCTGGCATAAAAGGAGGATTTGTGCACTGCGAGAATGGAGACAGGATACCATTAAAACCACTAAGCACATTTATAAACGTGATTTCTTCCTCTTTACAGGTTTAATTTAACCATAGATAGTAAATATAATCCTAACCACTGGTAATATACCCAGAAAAAATATGACGTGTCCAAGCCAATCCTTCCTTAGTATAGTGACCGCAAAGAGGAGTGAGGAGGCAAATGGGCGTCTGATAAAACAACAAATAACTTTGATGTTACATCATTTAAAGCAATAAGCTGAGAGGGTGCCCGGTGACAGAAGCCCCCCATAACAACCTCACTGAGATGAAATTGTTTTGTCGAGGAGTGTTCCTTTAAACCTCCTTTAAGGTTAAAGGGGGTGGAAAACTCCATATGTTATTTCTCACTCCAGCACTGACTGTGGTTAATGGCAGTTGGAGTAACTTATCAACCTTACAGGTCTCGTGTTCTCTAAGTAGGAACTGACTCTGTAAATTCATATTATAGCATCTTTAACTGAATCATTCTGGGATTTGTTTTAATGAGGATGTACACTATAGGCCTTATAAAGCCATTGTCAATGTGTTAGAGCTTGGGTGAACCCTTGCTTGTTGACTCAAGCAATATGTGTTAATATGCCAGCTCTGGTAACTCTGTGACAGGTCACTGCCTTTCCATGGCTCACAAACCCACGAATGCGACTCCTTCAGTCTATGACTATTCATACTGCAAGGAGATGATTTGCTCGGTTATCCAGTACAAACTCTGGTGTTAACATTAACAAACCTTATTGCCGGCATAGTACAGACAGACAATTGCCTAATTTCCATCTGTATGTTATTCGTGTCTTCTAGTTCAGCATTCTCAGTACGCTGCTTGTGCTTTGTTTAATCTAGGAAAGTTACATGTGAGTGGTTTTTGTTGTTGTTTGTTTTACCTTATTTTAACATCCTTAAAATCATCCATTTAGATTTACGTGGGAGTCCACTCGGTTGTAAACAATATAAATATGAACTGCTGGTCAAACCTTGTTTAATAATTTATCTATGTAAATTAATACGTTAAATAGATATTGTGATTTATTTTCTCTCTCGTGTCTTTCCTGGTTATTTTTGCTTTTTATTTTACATTTTTTTCTCACTAATTTTGCATTCACAATCGATATTGTGAATGGAATAAATGTAACAATTTCAATATTATTACTATTATTTTATTATTTCTATAGCGCCATCAAAATTCCGTAGCGCTGTACAAAGGGTGGACTAACAGACATTTAATTGTAACCAGACAACTCGACGTACAGGAACAGAGAGGTGGAGGGCCCTGCTCAATGAGCTTACATGCTAGAGGTCAACCTAATTGTAACCCAGACACAGTTATTACTATATGTAGCATGGGGTTTGGAATGATAATAAATTTTTTCTGATTTTTATGCAAATTCAAGTATGGGAGTGTATGGGTTTATAGTTCCAGAGACTTAACCATTCCTTGTTCTTAAATGCTGCCGCGGCTCTCCAAGAGTTAATTCATTTGCTTACTGTGCCAGGCTTTGCCCAACAAATCATGTAAATGAAAATATACTATTCTATCATTTTAAATAATTTTAGCTCCGCTTTGTAGGGATAAATGTGGGACAAAATATTAACAATAATATTGTGTGAAAGAATTATGAAACAAATCTGAAATAAATAATTGTATTAATAATAATAATTATTATGAATAATGATAATATTTTTTGGAATAATATGTTTGACAGCTTATAGTTACATTTTAGCTAGCCGTTAAGTTTGGCTAAAGTTGAGGCTCCTCCTTAAAACAAGTTGCTTTATCCTTGACTGTTCTGAAATGTAACATGTTATATGTTTGTATAAAATGTTCTCCATATAATTCATTTTAACACAATTTGTCTTTGTGTATATATGTTTATATAAATCTATCTTTCCATCTATCCATTTCAAACACTGAAACATAATTGTTATTTCATGTGTACACTTGTATGCGAACATTATATTGATATTTGGTAAGAGAATGGTATCGTAGCCATTTCCAAAGAGTATGGCGAACATGTTTTTTTCCAGCTCTACCTGTTGTATGTCATTTTTCCAGGAAAGCTATTTAGCCACTCTTGGGATTTCAGTGTAGCAGACACACTCTTCATCATGACCTGGAGTTTCTATTAGTCTTGGTGATTTTACACTGGCCCAAGTTTACATTTAATGAGTGCCTTCAAGAAGCAACTTTGGGATTCCTTCTCTGAGCCATTCCCTGACACCATGTATGACAGAGCTAACCAGTCATGGAGTCATAGAATCATTTGGCCTTAGCATTGAGGACCACAAGGGCTCTTTGGGTTTCATATCACACAAAGACTAGGAAATGGAATGTTAGCTGTTACTCTCCTCATCATTAATCCTGTTTGAGGCATTAATTGTTTACTCTATATGAAATGCTGCACAGACCTTGATATTTTATATTGCTGCCGGGGGTGTAACACCCCTTTTGGCAGCCTTCATTATCCAGCCCACGACAAGAATGTTAATTTATTTTGTCAAGAACCCAAATTATGTTCATGAAATTAGCTTGGTGACTCATTTTCAGCTTTAAAATTACCTCAGTGATTCAAGTTTATTATAATACATGTAGCAAAATATTCCCGAAAATACTCATTTATTGCTCACTTTCCAGTATCAAAGAGCAGTGCGTGTATAGCATTGGAAGGGTAAACTATGTTACATAGCATGTGTTGGCTGCGCCAGGTATTCAGTGTAGCTTACTAATAAATGTAAAAACATTGTGAATTACAGGCTTACTCCAAGCTAAATGTTTATCCATATTAATTTTCCTATAGATGGTTACATGGATTAACAACAACTGGCTCTTACTGCCAATCCCCCACCCCCCTTCCCCTTCCACACACACACTTTTTAAAATAAATTTTAAAAACTTAGGGGGGGAAAAGGCAGCAATGTACCTGAAATCCTGAAGCACTCGCCGCATTGCATCATCTTATTTTTGGTCTGTGTTCCAATCAAATGCTTCTCATAGAGAAGCATTGTTGGCCCTTGCATGCATGAATGGGAAGAGCCGAAGAGAAAGCCGGTACAGACGGCTGGACAGTGGTAAGTATGACATGCTGGACTGGAGGTACCGGTGGCAGTGCTAAAGGGGGGGAGCTAGTGAGAATTCAGTGTAGGGAGGCATTGAGGTCTGGACAGAATGAGCTGTGAACCGAGAGGCAAAGCTTGAAAAGATGGAATGAGCAGAGTATTGGACTGTGTGATTATGTCTGTTACCAGTGCGTAGAGTGAGCTGATGACAAAATTCACTTTTGCACATTTTTTATCAGAGTTCCAGGCTGTGTAACTAGACCCGACTCAAAATGGCAGATTACTTTAAAGAGTCAGTGTTTCAAACTGAAATGCTGCTCATATAGATTGCTTACTCCATGACCACCCTAAAAGCAGAACTGATCAAGGTGGTTGGAGTAACCCTTTAAGCTACATTTCAGTTAAAACTGAAATCACGCCAGTGACCAGCAACCTTGTATAAGTAGCTCTTTAATATCAAACCATGATATGTTACTAGTACAGTGTTATCAAATCTAGTAATCAGGGGTTGCATGGAACATTTATGTAAATCAGTGAATTTGCAATGATGTGAAAAGAGCAAGTGGTATAGAGAACACCTCGTGCCATCTGGAACTGAAGGGCTCAAGCTCAATGAAGCCATGAAACATTGAGCCGTTTAAATGACAGTAAGGCTAGGTCCATGCTGGCTCTTTTGGGATCCAGATAAAAGTCAATACGAGGGGCTGTATCAGGTTTTGGCCAATCTAATGCACACAGGCTGTTTGATCAATTGTGACAAGGACTCAAAGTAAATCTCTGTTATAACACTTTAACATAAAGTGGCTAAATGTCTGTGTTTAACCAAGCCTGCAGCAATGATGTGACCTCTGACATCACTAATAAGCTAAGAAGGGGATTCTGGCAGGGTCTAAAAAGGTACCCCAGTTCTATACATAGCACATTACAGAGTGTTCCAATACATGGTAACGTGCCCACTTCCATTCAGCAACATCGTGTGCCTCACTTTTATAATGTTAGACCACTTCATAAAACAGAACACAATTAAAAAGTTCCCCGAAGGTGTATGCAATCCAATAAAATACTGAAAACTAATATAAATATGTCTAGTAATTTGCCTATTATTTTCATTTACATAAATAAGTCTGTAAGTAATCTAAAATATTGAAGAATAGCCCACCTGTGCTCATAACTTAAACAACACAAAGCACCCTACATAGTATGAAATGGTCCGTGTTTAAAAAATCCTGCACTATTGAACATACCGGTAATACAAAAATCCTGCACTATTGTACATGATACAAAAATCCTGCACTATTGTACATAATACAAAAATTGCCTGGATCTGGAGAATGTGATGTTCCACTGCTATATATACGTGATCTGGAAATCCAATGATAAACTGTCTAGACACCTAGAGTACAAAAATCCTATTGTTTTGCATGTTACCAGATGCATATTTTTTGCTACACCGTTAGCAGAGTGCACATTTTTTTGTTAAAGTTGCTCTGTCACCTCAAATTTGCCTTTTTCATATTGTTTCATCTTTTCTTCCTCTTTCAAAACCTGTTCTTCTTTTCTTAATATCTGATCTTGTTCATGTGTCCCATTTTCTTTATTTTATAAAAATGGCAATTTCAAGAGAAAGTCGCACTTTTATTAATGACCTGCATGCCAACCAGACAGACAGGGTACTCTTATTGTCTTTGAGCACTTGATTAAAACAAAAAGCAATGCCTCTCTCTGAGAAGTGTTCTATTGGCGCAGCACAGTGACTACAGTTCATGTGCCAGAGCACCACAATGCTTCTCTATGACAAGGAATGGATTGGCCTGGCAGAGACCCACACTAGATTAGAGGTGAGGTACAGATTTATTTTAGGAAAAAGGAGGACATAAATTGAAATAGACAATGCAGCACTCCAGCAATCGAAATTAAATTTATGATTAGTGAATGATATATTGTGAATGACTCCACTGCACATGCGCAAATCACAAGTAACCACTTAACATGTGTAAATGTGACATCACAGGAAAGACCATTAGTTCCTCCTAGAAACCAGGGATTGGCACAGACATCAGAGCCCGGATGATGATGATGAATGCACAAATTGCTGGGGAACAGAAAATCGGGAGGTAATCCCACTTTGGCCCATACATTTACTAAAATCCTTTATTTAATCTTTCGCCAAGTGAGATATCTAAGTGAGCATGGTGGAATATTGTATTGGGCTATGATGTGATATTTTTTTTTCCATGTAAATGCTGTGCTGTGTGACCTTTCTTCTTGAAATCCTAAAAAACATGCTTTTAAAAAAAAAATGTCCAGTAATCTATTCAGTACAGTTTCAGTCTGAAAAATTGGCAGTTTAAGCTTAAAATCTAAATGGCTGCCAATGAGAATTAGTTCACACATGTATGAAGATAAACGTGATTATATTGATAAAATGTGTCGGGGTATCATAAGTAACACCGACTGCAATGAAAGTGTGGGGCTTATTGGAATAACAGAGGGAACACACAGCAAAATGAATGAATACTTTGAGAATTTCATGATTGATATTGACATCAGATAATGCAGTGACCCCTCCTTCCTGAAGGAGCCAGTTCTTTAGGCCCCTCCGCTGGGATTAACGGATTTAAGAGAGGAGGTAAAGACTCTATTTGCTGCCAAAAGAAATAAGAATGGATATATTTTACCCTCCAGGAAAGTTGAAAGTACTGGAATGTTGTAATACATAAATCAGAAGGAAGGTTTGCTCAGCTAAGGTCACTGCTGGTTCTGTTGATATTTTTAACTTTCTTTCTTTTTGTTTTGTTTTGTTTGTTGTTTCGATTATTTATCGTTATTAGCAGTACAAAAGCGGCAGGCATAAAATAAAGAAAAATCTATATATACTCTATATGGTTAACAACGCTCTTGGCAGATTTACGCAAATAAATTATCAATATATATTATTGATTAGCCATGTTTAAAAAAAACTGGTTTCTAAAGAAAGAAATTTTGTTGTTTTTTTTTAATATGATGATCAAAAAGATATGCAAAATAAGCATTTAACACTTTGTAATATTAATCCTAGCTGGTGAAATAATTTCTATTCTCACCACAAGTTTAACTCTTTACAAAAAACGAGTATAATGTGAATTAATAGGTATCAGCAATTTTAAGGTCCTGGATTGTAAAATATGCTTATCTCAAGCCATATAATTCTATTTAAAATGACAATGAAGACCAAATGTGTTCTATGTTTACTATTCAAATTAACATCTATTTGTTACGTTAATTACTACTTGTTATAACTCCTGCATGTAAATCAGCCTGTGACAAAGAAACCGTTTGCTAATGACCATTTATTTAATGAGATAACAGTACGGCTATGCCCCATTTGTTTTTAAAAAATATATGAACTTGTTTCAAACATTAATCCACCTGCTCACTGTTACTAGAACATTGTGGTATCTCATCAAGTATTGGAAACAGATCTGCCATTAATGTACTTCTTTCCTACATATAAAGAGAAGGTTTTTTTTCTGAGTGATAAAAATCTGCATGATGACCTAGCAATCTTATTCTAGATTCCTGACATAGGAGATGTGTATAAAATGTTACGTTGAGACTTGCCCCTAAAATGTCGGTCCCACGCAAATGAAGAGCATAAATCAAAAACTGATAATAGTATGACTATGTTATATAACCACAAGTGATATGATTTAAAGTCTTACAGGGTTATTTACTAAAGTGAGAATTCAAAGAGATTTTTTAAATTTAGGCCAGAGTAGCGGTACTGAAAGCATAGGTGACTTAGAGAATTTTTCCATATCTCCGATTTTGACCTTGCATATGAAATTCACTTCGATGTTCGCTGTAGTAAATAAGCCCGTGTGACTATAATCTTATTATACCAGTGTTCGTTTCTTATACTAGTAAACTATTAATGAAGCCTGACTACCATGATTTCACTTCTAACATTATTTTATGCCACAAGCTATTTCTATAATAAGGCTAGCTATATTTTTCATTTTTACCTCACTTATGATTTCTTTGGCTACAGAATTTAGCTTAACCACGATCCTCAAAAATGTCTTTGTTCTGCCTCGGCCTTTTTTTCCCACAAAAAATAAATAAAAGCAACATTCTTCTGTTAAGCAGCTAACCTGAAAGCAAATAAATAATCTTTTCATTCCAGAGTGGCTTGTAAAAAGGCGGGTGGATGGCTCTGAGTGATATTTTGGCCATGTCCTGCTGTTTTTTGCGTGTTGGAAGCCATCTGCAAATGCTGAACCTTTAATCTACTGCTGTGGTCTGGTTGATCCCAGATTTTATTTCAGCGTATTTATGGGGGATTATAAAATTAGTTACGATATTGGTTTTGTAAACAAAGATGTGCAAGATGTTCGCTGAAGCTCAGGTAAATGATGCTTGGTTTGTTCTGAATGCAATGCTGGTAACTGCTAAAAAGTCTGAAAAGTCTTCTTTTCTGTTGACTGAAATGTATGTTGTGGCATTTCCCACCATTCTCCTGGAGTAATCCCGTAACGCCAGCTCACCATTTCGGCCTGCACTTGAATGAAAGATGGCGGTTGGTCCCGTCTCAGTTGCTCTAAAAGATGTGTCAGATTTGTTTCAAAATGTCAAAACGATGTTGTGTTTGAGGTAAAGTCAAAGACCAGCCAGTATCTAAAAAGGAGGCCTGTTTTAGATGGTATTTTCCTCCCGCCCCCCACTTCCCAATCGTTTGCTCATTTTAAGAAAGACGCAAGGAATGAAGGATGTGTTTGAAACAGGCCAAGATGTTGTACAGCCTCATTTCTCTTGAGAAGAAATGATTCTTCGGAAACCTTCAACTTGTCCAGACTTCTATAATTTAGGCAGCATAGGTGTAATTAATATAGCAAATGAGACGTTGAAAACAGCTGTGTCTGCAACTTTAGAATAGTATTCCACTTGTTCTGCTGAATATTTGAGAAGGAGTAGAATGTGAAGATTCTGCAGTATTTCTGTCCTAGTGGACATCACGATGACAACCTCATATTTAACAGGACAAAATTATATATATATTTATTTATTCTTTCCCATATTTCTCTAATTAACAAAAGAGGACATTGAAATTAATTGGAATACAGGCGTATTTGGTCGCTTTCTGTCATATATTTAATTGTTGGTTCTGTCAAAGGTCATTTTACATAATTTTCTTAAACATTCTTAGAAATGCTTTTTAGAGTTGTGGGTTTTGATGGGGGAAATAGCCTTTGTTTTAGGGCATTTTACCATATGAGACAACTAATGCAGATGCAAAACTACAAAGAACTATTGCAGTGTTTGGCAATGTTTTTTTTTAGTGCACTAAGTTTATTTAAGAGAAGTGATCTTTTTTGGGTTGCTATCAAGTCTAATACATTCCCTGTATTCATATATTGGATACATATATGCACACACACACACATAATGTAAGATATTGGCTTTGAATGCTCACATTAAGAAGTTGACTATAATCTTCTAAACTTTCATGTCGAGGCCATGACACCATTTTTTTTTACATTTAATTATGCTGAAATCTGTGTGGTCTCTTCTGTTTTCTGTTGACTCCTTTGGGAATTACCAGAAGGATATCTTACGTCTCTTTTTTTAGCTTAAGAAGAATATGATCAAAATAACCTTTCCTTCGTAGTTCTATGAAGGCTTTTCAGTTTCTCTTATTGTGCCATTTGATATATTTTAGTGAAACAGAATGGACTTTTAAAAATCTGCTTGCTTTTTTTTATTTAAAGGCAACAAAGAACTGAAAATAGTCAACGTGGCTGTTTAAAGCAATACAATAAATAGCTGATAAAACAGCGTGGAGCAGATTTCTACCAGTCTCAGGGCAAACATTGTACTGTTACAAGGGAAGAATTACGTTCTGCATTTATTTATTAGTTTTTTAATCGTTTTATTGAAAAGATTTTTTTTTTTGCAGGTTAATTACACAATACTATGGCTCTTACATGACATGCGTCATACATTTCAGACAACATTACCAATTCTGCGTTACATACAGCGTCACTTGTGTCATACATAGAATACAATTTTTAGAGTTACAGCGGCAAGACACCGACCCCCATTTGACAGTCACCTTTTACGAATGTTGTGCAGCTTGTAGTATCAGTATACAAGAAATATGGAGATAACATGGTATACAACTAGATACAGAAAGAACAACTTTAATGTAAAGCGAGTGGACCCCTATCCTGCCCTTGCTGGGACTAATCGGGCAGTTAATGTAACTCCCAACTGTGTCTGGCTGTAAAAAAATGTGAAGTACCACCTAACCTTAATTAGGACACCTGGTTCTTGCGCAAACTAATCCAACTTTGCCATTCCTTGTCAAATTGTGACTCTTTGCCTTTCAGTCTGAATGCCATTTTTTCATATTGGCTTGTCTTGTCTATTCTGTCTAGTACCTCCTGCAAAGTGGGCACATTTCCATTTCCATCTCGCTGCTAAAGTAGTTTTGGCGGCTAATAGGACATGTATCACAAAAATTCTTTGTTCTATACTTTTAATGTTGGGTATTAATTGCAATAAAAAGCATTCTAAATTTGTAGTGTGGAGGACAGGAACTCTCCAATTAAACTACAATATGGCCGCACAGCAGGGCAATCCCAAAATATGTGGTAAAGTGTACCTTTATGTTTGTCGCATCTCCAATAAGCGTCAGAGATCGACAGATACATCCGAGCTAGTTTTGTGGGGGTCAGGTATCACCTCATCAGGGATTTACAGTATGCTTCTCAATGGGACAAGCTACTCGAGGAGGCCTTGGTCATTTGAATAGCTGCGTGCCAATCTGACAGGTGAAATGTTTTCACTAAATCCGCTTACCAAGTCAACATGTATGGGAGCTTTTGTGCGTCCCCTGTATTTATCTGAGAGTTGTAGCATAAGGAGAGTTTTTTTTTTTGAGGTTTCTATGTAAGCCCATACATGTGCTGCCAAAGAGGTTCAGATCGGAGGAAGTATGTAGTTTAATTTGTCTATCCAGGATTGTAAGTATAGTTCAATGGTAATAGATGTTAGCGCTGCCAAAGGAGCCAATATTATTAACTGTACTGGTCCTGGTCCTAACAGGGAGGGCACCAGTCTCCTCCATGTGTGAAGAAGGTGTTTTGTAGTTGGTAGCATAGTGGTATGTTTTGTTGGGTTTGGTGGTGTAGCAGTCCAGAGGAGATGTGTCATGACATCTGGGGCCGAGCACGCATATTCTAGATAGAGCCAAAGTGGTTGTGAAGAGGTCGTCAGTACCGTTAAAGCTTGGGAGATTAGTGAGGCTTTATAGTACAAGGTAATTTTTGGGATTCCTAAGCCACCCTTTTTGGGATGGAGCTATAATAGGTGTTGAGGCATTCTTGGGGACTTTATCTTCCAAATGTGCGCATTAATAAGCATTTGAAACTGTTTAAAAAGCGTATTTGGGAGAGCAATGGGGAGTGTTCGAAAAAGGTATAGAATGTAAAATCATCATTTTAATGGTATGTATGCGGCCCAGCCACAACACCTCCACCCCTCCCCCATCCCCCATTTACGTAATTGATCTTCTAATTTGTGGAGCAGCGCTTTATTGTGATTTTCTTGTGATAGCATGTTATTAGACTTATTTAATTTGATACCCAGATAAGTGATGGAGGGTTTACGCCAATCAAAAGAGTGTGCCACCTGGAGTTGATTCAAGAGGGCCATTGGAAGCCCCACTGGTAGAGCCTGGGTTTTTTGTATGTTGTTTTTATAGTAGGACACGCTGCCATATGTGTGCAGGAGACTTAGCAGCTGTGGAAGTGCCTGAGACGGATTAGTTAAAAAAAGAGAAATATCGTCGGCAAAGAGGGCCAATTTTGCCTCTCCAGCCAGAGTATTCACCCCTGTTATCCCTCTACTCTGTTTAATGTGTCTGACCAGAGGTTCCAGGCACAGAATAAAAATGATGAGAGAGTGGACAACCCTGGCGGGTACCATTTGTTATGCAGAAAGGGGAGGATAAAAAAAATTGAGATAAAATCTTTTGCTGATGAGCAAGAGTACAGGGCCATTATACTAGATAAAAAGGATTTGGAAAATCCAAATTTGAATAGTGTTTTATGCATATATGACCCGTTTAAACGGTGAAACGCTTTTTCTGCGTCCAGTGTTAATAGTATCCCTTGTTGGCGGGTGAATTGTGCCCAGTTTATCAGATTGATGAAGTGCCTGGTATTATCTCCCACTTGCCTGTGTGGGACGAAACCTGCTTGTTCTGGTGACACTAAGTGTGGCAAAAGTGGTTTTATTCTAGACACTAATAGTTTGGCGTATAATTTGAGATCCGCATTCAGCAGCGATATGGGTCTTAAGTTTGTACATTCAGTGGGTGATTCAGTGGTTTGGGCAGGGTTACTATTGGACTTCTAACATTTCCTGTTACATTAGACCTGAATTTTCAAAGTGGTTGTAAAGTTTGGTGAGGTGCGGGGGTCAGAAGAGGTTCACATTTAATGAAATAATAGTTGGAGAACCATCCGGGCCTGGTGCCTTATGTTTAGGTAGTGAGAGAATAGCAGCCCTAACTTCCTCTTTGGAAAACTGGCTTTCGAGCGCTTGTGTCTGATGATCACTAATCTGCGGAAGGGTGATCTCCACCAGGAATCTCTCCATGCCCTCCGTGGTGGGTTGGTGTGTCATGTGATCGCAACTTAAATTATAGAGATTATTGTAGAAGCTAGCTAGTTCTTCCACAATCGTGTTGGGGTTATACAATGTCATGTTTTGTGTGGCGCTAACATATGGGATTTTGGTTTGTAGAAATCAATTTTTTTTAATCTGTTAGCCAGCGATTTTCCGGATTTCTCAACTTGGGTGTAGTATGGGAGCTTTAAGCGTCTGAGTTGTCTTTCCGTCTTTTGTAAGGATAGTGTATATAGATCATTCTTCACTTTTCTTTATAGATCATTCTTCACTAGTCTTTTGGTCAGTTTTTTTTGGATGGGTAGCATTTATTTTGAGTCTCAAATGTGGAGGAGCCGCAACTGGGCCGTACACCCATCTTTTATTCGAAGAGCCCAGCTGAATCAGTACCCCCCTGACAACAGCCTTGTGGGCCAACCACTGAGCCGTTATGGTGGAGGAGGTGTCAGTGTTCTCCTTAAAATGATACTGTATGGTTTGCCGAATTTTGGTAAGATGGGTGTTAGTGTCTAAAAGAGATTGGTTAATGCGCAATGTACCTCTCCCTCGTGCCGGGTATAAAGCTTTGAACGCGACCGTGATTGGTATGTGATCCCACCATGTTCGATTGCCTATCTGAACTTCTAGCCCATTTAATAAAGTGGATTTATTGACTAAGCACACAGTAAGTTAGACGTACTGGGTAAAAAAAGGTATAATCACGTGTAGACAGATAAATACCTTACCAGGTGTCATAGAATTTGTTCTGCATTTATTAAATGCACTCCTATCCTTATAGTAGTGCTCACCCCATTACCAAGTACCAGCGCTCTTTTTAAAATCTCAACTGACTGAGTATTCGACTTTGAAGCCAAAATAGCCAACTTGCAGCATTTCTCTAAGCCAACAATATGTCCAGTTTGGCCTAAAATTAACTTGGAATTCTCTTTAATGAATAACCTTAAGAGACTAATGCATCATCAGTAGAATCTGTTCAACCATTGGGTCGGCATGGTTGACTCAGCCCTTCCTTCTTCCGAGGTAGATAAAAAGAGTACCATTAAATTGAGTAATAGTAACAACCACTGGATGTAGGGCTAGGGTAACCTCCTTAGGACGTACTTAAAAAACTGAGTAATCTGAATGTGCCTTTCCTGGTTAAATACTTTGTTGTTATTATTATTATTATAGTGCAGGGATGAGCAGGATAATTTTACTCTAAAGAGAGCTATTTTCTCCAGTCCAAGACCAAACAAGAGTCTTTCTCTCCCTAGTCTGGGAGACTATCTGAATCCTTCTCTCCCCAGACTTGGAGACTATCTGAGTATTTATTTCCCTAGTCTTGGAGACTATCTGAATCTATCTTTCCCTAATCTCAGAGACTATCTGAATCTATCTTTCCCTAGTCTGGGAGACTATCTGAATCTCTCTCTCCCTAGTCTGGGAGACTATCTGAATCTTTCTCTCCTTAGTCTGGGAGACTATCTGAATCTATCTCTCCCTAGTCTGGGAGACTATCTGAATCTTTCTCTCCCTAGTCTGGGAGACTATCTGAATCTTTCCCTAGTCTGGGAGACTATCTGAATCTATCTTTCCCTAGTCTGGGAGACTATCTGAATCTTTCTCTCCCTAGACTGGGAGACAATCTGAATATTTCTCTCCCTAGTCTGGGAGACTATCTGAATCTATCTCTCCCTAGTCTGGGAGACTATCTGAATCTATCTCTCCCTAGTCTGGGAGACTATCTGAATCTTTCTCTCCCTAGTCTGGGAGACTATCTGAATCTATCTCTCCCTAGTCTGGGAGACTATCTGAATCTATCTCTCCCTAGTCTGGGAGACTATCTGAATCTTTCTCTCCCTAGTCTGGGAGACTATCTGAATCTTTCCCTAGTCTGGGAGACTATCTGAATCTATCTTTCCCTAGTCTGGGAGACTATCTGAATCTTTCTCTCCCTAGACTGGGAGACTATCTGAATCTTTCTCTCCCTAGTCTGGGAGACTATCTGAATCTATCTCTCCCTAGTCTGGGAGACTAGCACATGGGGTATACTAAAACATATAATTTTAAAAAGGCCAATTTCAATAAGATAAGGGAAGCTTTACAATATATTGACTGGCATAAACTCTTTAGTGAAAAGAACACTGAGGATAAATGGATCATCTTCCAACAAATATTAGAAAGGTACATTTCTCAGTATGTACCATTGGGAAATAAGTATAAAAGAAACAAATTAAAACCAATGTGGCTTAGTAGAGAAGTAAAACAAGAGATTAAAAATAAGAAAAGGGCATTTAAAGCATTTAAATCAGACAAATCAGATGCATCTTATAAAAGATATAAGAAAGCAAATAATGCGTGCAAAAAGGCAATTAAACTTGCTAAACTTCAAAATGAAAAAATGATAGCTAAAGAGAGCAAAACCAACCCCAAAGCATTTTTTAAGTACATAAATTCCAAAAAACCCAAAAATGAAAGTATAGGTACACTTAAAACTGAAACGGGGGTGTTGGTTAATGAAGACCAAGAAAAGGCAGGAATTCTAAATAACTATTTCTCCTCCGTATATATTAAAGAAGAACCCATGGCAATAGATGTGCAAATGATTGCTACTAAAAACTTGCAGAATAATTGTAATTGGTTAACTCAAGACAATGTGCTGCAGCAACTAAAGAAAGTTAATATAAACAAAGCTCCAGGGCCTGACGGTATCCATCCACGTGTACTTAAGGAACTAAGTGTAGAAATAAGTGAACCTCTGTTTTTAATCTTTCAAGATTCTTTTCTTTCAGGAAGTGTTCCGGAGGATTGGAGGAAGGCAGATGTGGTTCCTATATTCAAAAAGGGTTCAAAATCCTTGCCTGGAAATTATAGACCTGTGAGCTTAACTTCTGTGGCTGGTAAAATATTTGAAAGGTTATTAAGGGATAATATTCAAGAATTCCTTGAGAAGAATATGGTTATCAGCAAAAATCAGCACGGTTTTATGAAGCACAGGTCATGTCAAACTAACTTGATTGCTTTCTACGAAGAAGTAAGTAGAAGTATAGATCAGGGTGTTGCAGTGGATGTGATCTATTTGGATTTTGCCAAGGCATTTGATACAGTTCCACACAAAAGATTAGTGTTCAAACTCAAGGAAATCGGTCTCGATGAAAATGCTTGTTCTTGGGTAGAACATTGGCTTAAAAACAGAATACAAAGAGTTGTCGTTAATGGTAAATTTTCATGCTGGACAGAGGTGGCAAGTGGTGTCCCTCAGGGGTCTGTTCTGGGACCCCTTCTATTTAACATTTTTATAAATGATCTTGAAGACAGCATTGAAAGTCATGTTTCAGTGTTTGCAGATGACACAAAACTTTGTAAAATAATACAATGTGAGCAAGATATTACTTTGCTGCAGAAGGATTTAGATAGACTGGGGGACTGGGCACTCAAATGGCAGATGAAATTTAATGTTGAAAAATGCAAAGTTATGCACTTCGGCGTAAAGAATACACAAGCAACGTATACCCTTAATGGAAGCGAATTAGGGATAACAACACACGAAAAGGACTTGGGAATTGTTATAGACAACAAACTATGCAACAATGTGCAATGTCAATCAGCAGTGGCCAAGGCCAGTAAGGTATTGTCATGCATGAAAAAGGGCATTCATTCTCGGGACGAGAATATCATTTTGCCTCTCTATAAATCACTGGTAAGACCACATATTGAATATGCTGTGCAATTTTGGGCACCTGTTCTAAAGAAGGATATCATGGCACTAGAAAAAGTGCAGAGGCGGGCTACAAAATTAATAAAAGGAATGGAACATATCAGCTATGAAGAAAGGTTAACAAATTTAAACCTATTTAGTTTAGAAAAACGTCGCCTGAGAGGGGATATGATAACATTATACAAATATATTCGGGGCCAATACAAACCATTGTGTGGAAATCTATTCACAAACCGGACTTTACATAGGACACGAGGCCATGCGTTTAGACTGGAAGAAAGAAGATTTCGTCTAAGGCAAAGGAAAGGTTTTTTTACTGTAAGAACAATCAGGATGTGGAATTCTCTGCCTGAAGAAGTGGTTTTATCAGAGTCCATACAGATGTTCAAACAGCTACTAGATGCATACTTGCAAAGACAGAATATTCAAGGATATAATCTTTCAATGTAGGGTAATAACTGCTTGATTCAAGGATAAATCTGACTGCCATTCTGGGGTCAAGAAGGAATTTTTTGTCCTAGCTTGTTGCAAAATTGTGCTTCAAACTGGGTTTTTTTCTTTTTTTTTTTTTTTTTTTTCTTTTCTTTTGGATCAACAGCAAAAAACAGGTGTGAGGAAGGCTGAACTTGATGGACGCAAGTCTCTTTTCAGCTATCTAACTATGTAACTATGTAACTATGTAACTATCTGAATCTATCTCTCCCTAGTCTGGGAGACTATCTGAATCTTTCTCTCCCTAGTCTGGGAGACTATCTGAATCTATCTCTCCCTAGTCTGGGAGACTATCTGAATCTATCTCTCCCTAGTCTGGGAGACTATCTGAATCTATCTCTCCCTAGTCTGGGAGACTATCTGAATCTTTCTCTCCCTAGTCTGGGAGACTATCTGAATCTATCTCTCCCTAGTCTGGGAGACTATCTGAATCTATCTCTCCCTAGTCTGGGAGACTATCTGAATCTATCTCTCCCTAGTCTGGGAGACTATCTGAATCTATCTCTCCCTAGTCTGGGAGACTATCTGAATCTTTCTCTCCCTAGTCTGGGAGACTATCTGAATCTTTCTCTCCCTAGTCTGGGAGACTATCTGAATCTTTCTCTCCCTAGTCTGGGAGACTATCTGAATCTTTCTCTCCCTAGTCTGGGAGACTATCTGAATCTTTCTCTCCCTAGTCTGGGAGACTATCTGAATATTTATTTCCCTAGTCTGGGACTTAATGCTCAGGAGAGCGTTTTCCATTGTCGCCATTCAGTTACCGCACTGATTTTGATGGACCGTGTTTGATGGACTTTCCAATTTCTTGTGGATCATTATTGTAATAGTCTGTTTCCTGTCCATACTGAGACTTGTTGGAATCTGCATATTTATGTCTATAGTATTCCCCATATATTATACTCTACTCTAATATGACTGCTGTATTATGAAGCCTTGCCTTTTTCCAAGTTTGCATTTGTGACTGATGTTATTTTTTTCATTGTTGATTTTTACATCTATCATTAATAACTTACATATTATTTTTTTTTTTAAACTAAGCGCATTCAGACCCATGATACTGACATTGCAGTGGGCTTGCTAATCCAATGTGCGTGTGAGTACCCTTTCAACACAGACCACTCAGTAAGATTTATTTATATAAATGAGACAATTACAAAATGCTACAGGAAAAATAGGTTGATGAGGACCCTTCTCAAACGAACTTACAGTCTAGAGATAGTTTGTTATATGTTAGTGGCGCTTTTGCTGTTTTTCCTGTCTCCCTGCATTTTGTGTTGTGGTTGTAGAAAGCATTGAGATTGGATTGCGTAGCTTAAAAATTGACTTGAGAATAAAGCATTTTTATGAATTGACTAAATACATCTGCCTGCTCTAAGGAATATTATGAGCCTATTGTTTCTTTAGCTTGATAGAAATGGCACGAGCTCTTTCTCCAAGGTCCCCACATCTGTACTGCTGAGCGTGCGTGAGTGGTATCTCCAGCCTGCAGCTCAAGGTCTGCTTTACATAATGCTGCTATCAGAGAGAGAGACTGTTTATTAGATATACAAATATAAAATCACTGATGTGCAAGTTCAAATGTAGATCCACAAACCTTATGCTGTCCTTCAATGCCTTCAATAAATTGTGATTACCCACAAGCTGCAGGAAATCCTCAGCGACTACTAATGTGAAAACCAGTGCACATAATTCAACTTTCTTGGCAGTTCACACTTACAAAAGACTTTAAAGTAAGCTATTATAGTCACCATGTGAACTGTCTTTCTTTGAAAGGGTGGATCCCACCGATGAAAGATAAGGTCATTAGTGATGGTAGAGAAGTTTCCTCTTGCTGGAAAGCATGCTTTAACTCTGAATAATGTCCAGGGATACAGCATGTAATTTAAAACCATTGTTTTCTTCACTCTTGAAAATGTGTACCTGCACTAGACTTCCTAAAATCCTCACCTGCAGGTGGATTTACTGCCACCACTTACCACACTGTGAAAACATATCCTAAATGCTTTAAACCTGCATTACGCATGGGCAAACTGCGCTGCTGCATGTCTCTCAGCGAATGTTCCTTCTAATATGTAGTAGCTGGTGTGTGCAGAAATATGTTGTGCAATTTTGTTTTCCTGTTTTAAAAGTATGTGTGCTCTGAATGCTTGTGAAAATGTAAACCTGAAATAGTTTCAATATAATTTTGTCGCAGCCTCTCTCATGGCTAATAAGTCTGTATAGGCATGTTATAATATAAATCAAATATAATTGCAAGCTGTATATTATGCCCACATGCCACGTTGCCTATATATATATATATCAGTTTGCCTCCATTTTGTAATGCCAACACCACACCACATTGCCTACATTTTATTATGCCCAAAGTCAGATCTACGTCCATGCCACATTGCCCCCGTCTACATTACCTTCGTTACCTGTTGATGAGTGATGACACGGAGTCTGCGTGATGAGGAGTTTGGCTCAGTGCCTGGTGATGATGAGTCTGGCCATTTACGCATGCCGTGCGTGTTCTGTGATTCTCAGCTGTGTTGCGCAAGATATGTTGATAATTTTGTTATGTGTGATGCAGGCAAAGTGGGTGTACATCTGCACACATGCACAGTGCTTTTAACATTGGGACATACAACAAAAGGGCCACCACCATCCTCTGATATATACACTAAATGGACAAAAGTACTGAGACACACCTCTTAATTATTGAATTATGTGTTTCAATCAAACCCATTGCTACAGGTATATAAAATCAAGCATCTAGCCATGCAGTCTGCATTTACAAAACATTTGTGAAAAATATAGTTTATTCTCAAGAGCTCAGTGAAGTCACATGTGGTACTGTGATAGGATGCCATCTTTGCAATATGTCAGTTCGTGGAACGTTATCCCTGCTCGATAATCCATGGTCATCTGTAAGTGGTATTATTGTAAAGTGGAAGCATTTAGAAACAGCACAACTCAGCCACAAAACAAAAGACCACGTAAAGTCACAGAGCAGAGTCACTGAGTGCGTAGGTGCATGGTGTCTAAAAGTCGCCAATGCTCTGTTGATTCCATAACTGAAGAATTACAATCTTCTACTGGCATTTATATCAGCACAAAAATGGTGTGGTTGGAGCTTCATAGAATGGGTTCCCCTGGCTAATCAACCACATGAGCCTCACATTACCAAATACAATGCCAAGCGTAGGATCATATGGCGTAAAGCATGCCCCCACTGGACTCTGGAGCACTGGAATAGTGTTCTGTGGAGTGACAAATTACATGCCACTGTTTGGCAGTTTGATGGGCGAGTCTGAGTTTGACGGATGCCAGGAGAACATTACCGGCCTGACTACATTGTGCCAACTGTAAAGTTTGGTGCAGGATGGATAATGGTATGGGGCTGTTTTTCAGGGGTTGACTAGGCCCTTTACTTTCAGTGAAGGGAAATCTTAATGCTTTAGCGGACCAAGACATTTTGGACAATGCTACGCTTCCAACTTATTGGGAACAGTTTGGGGAAAGCCCTTTTCTATTCCAGCATGAATGTGCCCCAGTGCACATAGCAAGATCCCTACAGACATGGTTGGATGATATTGGTGTGGAAGAACTTGACTAGCCCACAAAGAGCCCTGACCTCAACCCCATCAAACACCTTTGGGATTAACTAGAGTAAAGATTTTGAGCAAGGCATTCTCATCCAACATCAGTGCCTACCTCACAAATGCCCTTTTGGCTAAATGGGCACAAATTCCCACAGAAACACTTGTGCAAAGCCTTCCCAGAAAAGGGGAAGTAGTTCTAGCTGCAAAGCTTGACAAAGACCAAATTTGTGTGTCAAAACATTACTGTGTTCCCCTGGTTCCAATTAATGTGCTTATAAAGCATTTGAATCCCTAGTCCTTCTTTCTTCAATTGGTATTTATAAGTGCATTGGCATGGCTAATAGTTGTTGTATCAACCGTGTACATTAGGATTAACCGAGGATACTGTAAAAGATCCACCACAGCGTTTACAGTTGGCAACTAGGTTCAAGGCATCCTTTGCCTTTTGACAAAAATGAGGATGCCCAGTATATAGAATAACGGGAGATATAATTATCAGTTATACTAAATGGTCCATTTGCCATATTGACTTATCAACCGATCCAGGTCAACCTTCTGACTCTCTGATGTTGTCTGGTTTTATAATAGAATATGTCCATTTCTGACACTAGGGCCATTTTTGCCTTAATGCTGCCCCTGTTGTGTGTATTTTTTTGTCCCTTTAGCACGTTTACAGTGCTGTTTTGCTCCAATTACTAACCTTGGCTAGTTTTCTGTTCATCCTGCTCTCGGGTACTGTTGGGTTTGGATTAAAGTTGTCTCTCATTTCTGTCTACCTTGACCTCTGCTTTACATTATATCAGCCAACCTTCTAAAGGCCATCAATACACATCTATTCTTGCAATATCTCTCTAATCCTTGACACTACCTGCTTGGTAGAGCATAACTTAAAGGAAGTAGGTGTCAGTCACATGGCAGTGAAAGGAAGTAGGTGTCAGTCACATGGCAGTGTACAGAGCTGTAGAACATGTTGTTACTGTTTACACCAGTTACTTTCACCACAAATCAAAAAGGTTTGAATGAGGATTAAAATACAGCATGAATGTGACGCCAAATCGTATTTACATATATTTTTTTATTTATGTAATTTAAAAAAAATTATATATATATATATATATATATATGTATATATATATGTATATAATGTGAACATTGGTGTGAGGAACATTTCTTTATGCTTGACATGTATTTCAGATTGAAATACTGAAATCTTACACAGGTTCCACAATGAAATAAGTCTACTTGAGTTACAGGTATACAAACAAAGAAATAAATGAAATTTAAACCCAACAGTATGATTCATTGTGAGAACTGGATACCACTGTACATATATCAGATATGGGCAAGTCATCTAGCCCATGAATTAATACAGTTTCAGAAAACCAATTGCATTTATCCAAAATAAACAGACCTTTGTCAGATCTTCAGTCTGAACGATTGAGCTGTCACTTGCTATAAGAACATTTCAGATTGTGACAGTTCTGGCAATCACAATTAAAACATGTAACGAAAACATCTTGGCCTTGTTACTGGTTACATTTCTAGTGGAATGTAAGAATATTCTTTAATAATTGACATAAATAAGATTTGTATCCAGCTGCAATCACGTGAGCCAACTTCAACATGTTGCCACGTGAAATTGTTGCAATTTAAAGTTTGGAATATATATATATATATATATATATATATTTTATTCACAATTTACATGCTTTTCTTGTTTAACTCCTAGTAATACGTGAACGTTTTGTTCCAAGAATTAAACTTTATTACTAGATTATTGGAATAAAAATATAAACATGTAGGAACAGTACTTTTTAGGGTCTTTTTAGGGCACGTGTTTATTCTGTGTCAAAAGAATAGGTACGTGATGTTTTTACCAACAAGTTCCACAATCTTCAGTCTTCAGATAGGAACTGTAACTCACACTAATCTTAAGCTAACACAAGGTGCAGACATTGTGGAAGAGTTCTTGCAAGCTCTGCCATATGAAGTAAGCCACAGGGTCCCCGGTCACGGACTGATGAGCTGAGATGAGCTAGGTGGCCGTAAGGCCCAGTCAGTGCGATGCCTCAGGCAGCCGCCTAACACGCATAATTAGAGAGCTGCCTCTGCTGGAGATATTAATATATCTGCACCCGGCTTAACTGCAGACCGGATTGCAAGGCCACTGGACCACCATGGAATCCATCACTGCAGAAAGAAAAGGTATGTCAATGTGGGGTGGCTGATCACTAAAAAACAGCCTTCCCACACACTGTCACCCCCCACACATAATGTTACCCCACGCACACTCACCTCCATACACACTTTCACCATCCCACACACTGTCAAATACCCCACATGCACTGTCAGACACTGTTACCCACATTAATCTCTTCTAGTCCTGTTATTCTCACCCCCCTAACTCCATCTCATTAACCCCTCCAATCCTGGCACGCTCACTGTGTCACATTTAACACCCACCCCATAATCCTGTCACACTCACGTCCCTTTGCCCTGTCACACTCACGTCCCTTTGCCCTGTCACACTCCCATCTCCATCCATGGCACACTCACCCTCCCTCCTTCTGTCACACTCACCATCACCCGCCCTGTCTCATTCACCCCCGTCAACCTATTACACTCATCCTGCCACAGTTACCCCTTTACTCATCCTGTCACAAGTCACCCCTGAAGGCAGTCATCTTACACACACAATTATGAAACATAGCATCAACATAAATACAACGTAAAATTCGACAAAGACCACAGACAGCCCCCATACAATCAACACACTGCACGCAGCTACCCTACACACATACAGTCCCAGATACAAATATACATATGTTCACAGAGACACACATTTACACACAAGGATACTTACTGTTAGACACATACTCTTAGGCACATATACAGGTAGACAATGTCAGACACACTCAGAAATACACACAGTCAGATACACATTGTAATTGTGTGTGTGTGTCTCAAAGTGTGTATGTAACAGAGTGTATATGTGTGCATGTATGTATTACTATGTGTGTCTATGGCTGCATTGTGAGGATGGAATGGTATGGCCAATGCAAATGTGAAGTGGGAACATATAATATACACACATATACAGCATATGGAGAAACACATATAAAGAACTTTTGGATAATATATATGTAAAAGGTTATAGAATATGTGGGGAAGTGTTTATCACACGGTTTTCTTATCTGTAACTTTATTATTTTGGTAAATGATTTTTAAAAGCTTTTTTGCCTAACCAAAATGTTCATTTTTGTTTTCAATAACCCCTTCACACCAGCACTTATGTATATGTATACAAGACTGCTTCAATCATGTATAAACAATTAGTATGATTGCAAATAAATAATGCCATAACTACAGAGTCAGAGCTCACCTTGACGCGGCAAAGGGAACAGCGTCATTGCAGGCTTCTGAACGATGAATACAGAGACTATGCCTCTGTGTCCAGTGCTGCAGGCCGCACTTCAATATAACTACAACTCCTTATATACAGACACAATGCAATCCCTATTTTTTTCACTATGGGTTTTAGTGAGGGGCCTCGTGTTTACTTTTTGCTTAAGGCCTCGCAAAGTCTAATGCCGCCACTGATCAGCAGAACTCTTGAAGGAATTATTTTCTAACACATATGACCTGTACAACAGAAAAGATGCACTCACCTAAATGACCATTCTTCGTAAGAATGCTGATAAGACCAACTGATAAAACATATTAAACCAACTGCAATACCCCACGAGGAGGGATACTTTGTAAGTGTGTTGTTCTCATACAAAGTTTCCATAGAGGAGAATTTCCCAAAAATGGACTGCACTGATGGTGGTGGTAGGCTTATGCAATATATCATTATGTCATGGTATTATACCTAAATCAGGTGCTTAATATAAAACATTGTGGAATTTCAATATATTTTTTTGCTTATTTTTTGTCTTTTAGATTTTTACTTCTTTAAGGTGTGCCTTGGGAAATATAATAGATGCACAGTGAATTTTCTGAATTTTAATGTGTGTGTGTTTCTCAAACAGCCCACATTTGTAATCTTTCCTGAAACTGACCCTGTCTCTTTAATACACTAGGTTCTCTGTACTGTTTTGTGTATCGCTTACCCCTGTGGCACTAAAAGGATTAAGCTGTAACATCCTGTTGGTCTTTGAAGAATGGATAACACTGATACCAACAGCATTATCATTCTCCTCTTCCTGTAGCCAAGAACATGTAATAGTCCACTTATTCCTGCCTGCTTTTTCTTACCACTGACAGATTACACTTTGATGGCAAAATCCCTACGTAGAGTATAACTGAGTAGAGTATGGCCCTTATCTCACCTGTGCATATTGGGTCAGTCATTGACTTAAACACTAGGGCTCTCAGCGGCTTCACGCACATGTTTTTGAGATTGTTAGACTCTTCAGTGCATATATATATATATATATATATAAACAAATTTGATACTTATATATTCCCTAGTGCTACAACTTATTGTAGTGGTTATGGTGCTAAGATTCTCTGGAAAGGTTTGCATTCTGTTGAATATTATCAAATGGTTTGACAAAAAAACCCACAATTTTACAGCACCCAAAAGCTTGCACTCTGCATAATCAGGAAGTTTATTTTTCCTTGTTATCCACTCGGCTTTCTGTGTGGTACAAGCATGCTTTTCATGTTGATGTGGTGCAATAAGAGGCGACACAACATAGGACAGGGATAAGCAACCTTTGGCACTCCAGATTTTAAGGATCCCTGAAGATGCAACCAAATCATGTTACCCATTGTGCATGATCATGCATTCATACTCTTGGTTGGATAATGAAGATAAAATAATCAAAGGCAGCACCCATAGCCTCCTAGCACAATTAGGCACTACAGCTGATTGGAGCTTGAAGTGTAATTTAAAGTATATATTTCTTATAAATACATTATGCAAATTAATCTCCAACCAATATTTTAATACCCAATTTATATTACCAAATTATCACAGATGCCATATTTAATCCTCTGTGTCAGTGCTATAAAGGATGTTCACTGTATGCCTTTTGTTGCATGATGTGACTTACATTTCACAAATCAAGTGATGCCAAGATTAACATCACTTAGATGCAGTGAGTATACAGCAGGGATGTTCACATTCAAACCTCATGTTTGTGTTGTTGACCATTTTTATACATTCCCGAGCACTGTAGCCCAACTAATTAGAGGTTGATTAGAAAACAGTTTGGCTGGCTAATTATCCCTACAAAGGGCTCTACCATTTGCCTCAGGTCAATCTGCTCTTAGCAGAACTGTCAAACATTTAATGAATGATCTAGGTCTACTCCTTGGTTTCCTGCCTCATTGTGGTATTTTAAATATGATGCAGCATCTCTCCGATACTTGTCCTCTGACCTCCTTGATGGGATCCGAAATGCCCATTGCGAAAAGCTGTGCTCAGAAAATGGTTTGACAGAAACTTTCTACTTTGGATACAGAGCCAAAATTGATAAAGAAAAGTAATGTCAAGAGGCCACAGCGGTTTTACAAATACGCCTGCATTTTTCCAAGGGTGATAGAGTGGAAACAGCATTTTCCTGTGATTAGTGTAGCATCCAGTTTATTGACATGAAATCAACAAAGAAATTCTTTGTGTTGGAAAAAGGTATAAAATGTGTCAGTTCTTATTATTAGTAAGCAAATGTGTTAAGTATGATACTACCTATGCGTGCAGGGCTGCCATTTGAAATTGGAGCCCCTTCAAAGCCCAATGGCTGGGCCCCCAACAACCCACCCATACACATACACATGATCACTGACACATAGATACCATTCGTACACACTCAGATACACACAAATACCAAAATACAAATACCCAGATAGTAACTGGCAGACACATACACCCAGGGATACCCAATGCCAGACACACTCAAATACCAATACACACTGAAAAACATCCACACACATGCTAAAAGCCATGCACAGACAAACACACACACATACACTGACAGACACACACATACACACACCAAACACACATTGACAGTAACACACACAAAGGAAAGCTGTTTTAGCCACCCTCCTCATTAACCTACCTAAGGAGGGTGGCTTCCCTGTTGTCCAGCTGTGATCCAGCATTAGCTGCGAGCTGTGCTGGGCTGTTCTTGGTCACAGATCTGCAATATGGTACTTTCCCCAATGGGACTACAAGGCATTACAAGAATCCTTGAAGGCCCCAGAGAATGGCTGGGCCTGTTAACAGGTTATTGGTTGTACCCATTGCTTGCAACCCTGTATACATGTGACACACTTATATTTTAGGATGAATGTTACAGTATATGTCTTATTTAGTAGCTTTGAATTCATTTTTATGTGGTTTGGGTTATTATTTAAATAAACCAGTATAGTCTGTACGTATTTTTCCTAGTTTAGGGAATGAGCACAGACATGACCAAAGAAACAGTTGATACGTATATAGTAATCTTGTTTCATATCCGTCTCATTAAAGAAAAGGTGCACAGACTCAGCCAAAATCTGTGTTACTTACTGCCTAAAAGGACAGCATATATTCTAGGAAGATAACTCACAGAAAAATCACTGATATTGTATTTAAATGAGTGCAAAAGATAACTGCTATGACACACACTGCTAAACACAGTAATACAATGTGAAGGAATGGCTACAGGAAGAGCTTATCACTGGTTTTAATGTGTACCTGTCATGAAACATGAAGGCACTGTATATAGAATACAGTTCCATCTATACATTGCAATAACCAAATTGCTAGCAAATATTTGCATTTTACTTAATTTGTTTCTATCGTGATGTAAAATATATATATATATGTTTTATTTTTGTAGTGCATAGCAGGATATACAAGCCTATTTTGACATTTCCAAGAGTATATATGACAATGCACAGGCATAAGAAGATCATGAACTGTCAGTATACTGCACTTTTTAGAATAAAATACAGATGAATGTCAGTAAGAAGGAAACAAAGAACTTGTGATACTGGGGATTTTACAAACTGACAATACAAGTGTCTAACAAGAGGGAGAAATACCACTGGTTACTTCAAAGTAAACTACATCAGCTGGTTAGTATAAGTATTTCATTAATAAAGGTGAAGTCATAAAAGTGGACTAGTCAGCTCAATGGGAATAGCTACTGTGACGAAAGCCACTTCACCACTGGAGTTTGGAGGGGACTACTTGCCAGCCTTTTACCCTGTGACTATAGCCCCTTTAATTTATTATGGTTAAAAACCCTACTTTTACCTATTAGGATTTTGGATAATAATTCTTAGAACTTTCAAAGTGGTTTGAAGTGCCAATTCGAACCACCGAACAGCCGGACCACACACCATCACCATTAACCATCAACCTCCCAGGCTGATGGTTAACCGCAGCGAAATTGACGAACGGCTGGGTGGTCGCCCTTTGTATAGTCGAACACATGGCAGAGGCCATCTTGTTTAGTCGAATGTGTTCCGCTGTGTTTTGTCGTCGAGTTCATGGAATTTAAATCGGACATGCGATGGCACGAGCACCGCTGAACAGTTACTTTCCATGGAACTTCGGCTATTTGAACGGGAGTTGAACGGCGCTCCGTGGGCAGAAGCCCATGAACAAGTGAAATATACTGACTACATTAACGAATGGCTACGTTTGGTAATTCGAATGGGTCGGTCAAAAAGAGACTTCCACGAATTTCCTGAACCTCTGCTCTCTCCACCGCCCGCACCTCGAGGTAGGCCGCAGAGTTCCTTTAGGTTCTGGTCGGCAATCGTGCACCCAAAATGTGCAACATTCGGCTAGCGAGTATCTGGCTTGTCTCAGGCACAGATATTGAGAGTTACTTCAGAGTAATAATCCTAAGAATTGTCAAGATTAAAGTTTAACATACAGAGCTCTCTCCACATGCAACCATACGGCATGGCAGTCAGGCCCCGCCTCCCATGATTTGTTTTTACACCTAAACCTTTGGCAAAGAGGTAAAGAATACTGTTGTATTTTTTTAAATGAGAGTCTGCGCTGTGCACATGTGATAGGCCAATCTTGGACTTACAATAGGAATTAGTGAGCACACTTCAGTATGCCATCGAACGCATGCACATACTCATTAATTCTTGTATAGTAAGCTAGGGAAGCCAATTCCCATACTGTTCCGGTATGTCAAACATATTTTTTTAGAATTATTTTTTTGTCTTGATTTACCTATTGTACAGCACTGCAGAATGTGTTGGCGCTATATAAATAATTATAATTTTAAGGACTTGCTTAAAGATCTCATCTTATTCCTGGTTTGAGCCACACTCAAAAAAGACAAATCAAATCCCTGTAACACCTGAACATGAGGGGCACTGAGAGATAACTATGACTGGGGAAGATTTGTAAAAAATGTGCAGACACTTTTATTTCTAATTTGTGTATATTAAGTTGGGTATATGTATATGAATCTGAGCATGTTAATGTTTGTGTGTGTGTGTGTATATGAACGAAAGTATGTGAATGTTTGTTTGTGCGTATATGAATGTAAGTATCTGTCTGTATAACTACCCAAAAAAATCGACAGTTTGGGCGAGGAAGAACAACTTCACCCTGGGTGTCAGAAAATGGGTCCACCTCTGAGAATTCTATCCGTGATTGTCATTTTAAAGAGCCTGATGCTCCTTAATGCATGCCAATGCATCACTAGATCTCACTCTACTTTGACTTTTGGCATAGTGTTATTCAAAGGCATTTTATGTTTGAAATAAATAAATACATATTTATCCTACGTCTACCAATTTGTTTTGGATGATGAAAAAATGTACCTTTAAATACTGTCTTCAAAAATGTCCAGCTGTATTTTATAAAGCCTAATTTAGTCTAGATATGCCGGATCACGAGATTGAAGTCTTAAATGCGGGCACATAACAGTCTTTAATGCCCTTCTCTATAGTTATCATCACTTGGCAAATTGCCCCAAAAAGGCTAAAGTTAACCAGCAGCAGTAATTTGTATCTTTTGTGAAATCCGGGTGATTGATGCTTTTAAAACATCACTAAGGATTTTAACATAATATGAGACTGTGAATAGGGGCAATTGTCAATCATCTTTGTATATACTGGTGATTAGTTAATCAGATAATCAGACCTTTCTTTTGTGTTAGAAGAATGTCACTTAAGCAGATAGGGTGGAGATAAGGACAGTAAAGCCCCACTACACCTTCAGGTTAAATTGATTCCCAAGAATTAAGTGCAGAATTGAAATGCCTTTACCCATACAAGCAAGAGGTTGTTTAGGCATAGTGATTATGCTCAGAGTTTAGATTTTTATTAACACTTTTTTTCATTTACATATTACAAAGCATTAATATGTAACAAAAATACTTCTGTACTATATCATCTGTCAAAGGAAAAACCTAATCTGATTTTTCATCTTCTACAAGTTGCAATAACTCAAAAATTCCCTTATCTGAATTCCTTGTCTACACCTGCAAGGTTTCATTTACTATTTTTGAGTGTATTAACTATGGATAATACAAACACCTCGGTTAACATAATTTTCGGTTTACAAATGAAAATCCATTGAAAATAATGCCTCGGTTTAAATTTTTTTTTCGCAATACAAAGCAAGTTTCCCCAGGATGCATTGCACCTGGGAGGTTTATAGCACTGCCCCTGCATGCTGGAGCCTCGCCACGTCGCGTGTGGAGGTGTTGGAGCGGCTTTTGCATCAAGTTTTGGAGCCATTCTGGAAATTGTTTGCAGTTGTTTTGGGACTTTTTGGTGCATTTCTCAAGCTGTGGAAAGGTGGGGAGCTGAGCTTCGTCGTTTGAATGCCTTTTTATTGTGTGTTCTGCATTGTGGGTTGGTTTCCATGCCAGCTCATTTTGACTTTTTTCTGACCTCCAGAACTGATTACTTGGTTTTCAATGTATTACTATGGGAAACTGCGTTTCGGTTTACAAATGTTTCGCAATAAGAAACGTCCCGGAGAACGCATTAAATTCATAAACCGAGGTCCCACTGTACTCTTATTTTCTCCAATTTTTTGGCCCCGAATATATCTGTATAATGTTATTATATCCCGTCTCAGGCAACGTTTTTCTAAACTAAAGAGGTTTAAATGTGTTAACCTTTCTTCATAGCTGATATGTTCCATTCCTGTTATTAATTTTGTAGCCCGCCTCTGCACTTTTTTTAGTGCCATAATAACCTTTATTAATCCATAACAACTTTTTTCTACCCTCCTTTATATCAACACCTTCAGACAGCTAACATAGTAATCCCTTCATTGTCATGTCAGTTGGCTATGTTCATACTCTATATTTAAAGATTAATTGGCAAAGCCCACATTGTAACTACTTTATTACTTCTATACTTATAACTGTCTTTCTTTCCACCTAGCAAGTGACATAATTTAAATTGTAAGCACGGCTAGGTTAGGCTCCCATCAACTCCCTGTTGCTAGCATCTTTCTATGAAAGCTCCATCATGTTAGAGGTTAGCTCAACGTCCTTATACTGTATATTTGGTTCTCACACTTTTAACAATTTTAATCTTTACATGTTTGATAGAGACAAAAATTTCAATTTTGTTATAACTGGAGTGATGTAAACCTGTCCTGTATCTTTTGCTGATAGAGGTTGTTTTTGCAACGATACTTACCTTAATTTTAATTTAAATACACCTAGCCTCCTTACCATTGCGAGAGCTGAGTGGATTATGGGCTGGGGCTTCTGAGCTGGCTGTTGGCCGGGCAGGTAAAGCAAGCGGTGAGTGAGTGTGATCTTCTTGTTCAGCTCTCTTGCGCACCGCATAGTGATGCTAGGAGCTGGACTGATGTCATATTCCGGCTCCCGGCATCACTGCGGGGCACCCGAGGAATGGAACATGTGCGTGGGAGGGGGGCCCAAATGAGGCCAGCCAGCCAGCACTTGTGCCCCCTTAACCCCTTAAGGACACATGACATGTGTGACATGTCATGATTCCCTTTTATTCCAGAAGTTTGGTCCTTAAGGGGTTAAAACAAGGCTAACAAGGCATCTTGGGGGCGACATTTTTTGCCACCTCCTGGAAAGTGCGGCCCAAGGCAAACGCCTTGTTAGCCTCACAGGAAACACATTGTCTGACCCAAGATTCTTTCAAAACTTTACGCAAGGATTATGATATTAAAAAATAGTTTTGAGATGTCAGCTGTCATTTCAAAAATAAAGGATCTTAACAGCAGTGATGCACACATTGGCTATTATTTCTTAACAGTATACACGCAATGTGTTCTTGTTTGACAGAAAACTGAATATATATTGCAAACTTTAAATATTTTTTATGTCACATAGCACAGAAACCAACAGATCAGTGATTAAATGGCATTAATGCTTTTATGTATACCAGTAAGTGTGATATCATTTAGATACAATTTAACATTTTTATAAATATAATTATCTGGATATAAATGAAAGCCAATAGTAATAGAAAGAAAAAAAAAAGTCTATTACTAGACCTTAAAAGCCAAATGAATTATGTGCAGAGTAGCACAGCTGGTTTTGGGCACACTAGACATATATTATAATATATATTATATTCCTATAGTCCTACTCTCCCATCTCAGAACAGACTTTTTGCAAGTTACATCTAAAATGCCAAAGCCTATTAATAGGGCCTGTGAAATCCTGCTGGACATGATTGTGTGAACTTGTGAACCCTGATTTGAAGTTTAGGATTACTGTGAAATAAATTTAATTAAAAGAGTATTTGGGTTGGTTTATTTGCTTCCCGATTCGCCTAGAAGTATAACATAATATTTGAATGTTTTGGTTAATTTAATCCACCATTAAGCATAGCCACATTAGTCATATCACAAAGTGTTAGTGCAGCCATACTCTGGAGACAGACTCGGGACAGATTTGCCAGTAATATGGTGAACATATATTAGATATTTGTTAAGTGCAAGGCAGTGGGTATTATATTCTTTCAAAGTTGATGAGGTTAAACAAAATATTTCCCATTGTTAAATTAATGGAAGCCATCAGAACACATAAAATCGTAGACTCCTGTGTGTTCTTGGCTGAGCAGTTTGGCACAAATCAAAAATGTATTCCACATATTCCACTCCCTTCTGTACTAATCTTTCTCCACCAGGACAAGCCCATAAAACGCTGAGCAAGATGCATGCAACAATAGTTTGTCTCCAAAAACAAGGTGGAATCTTTGATTCCGTGGAGCATATAATAACTTCAGCAGTTCTAATTTTTCAAAGGGGTAACTATAATTATAAGCAAGTCATACATGAAAAAGACTATTTTAAACATGTCAAAATATGTGTGTAAAAGTATTTCTAAACACTGAAATTTCAATGTACCGTTTAATATTCAATTGACTCTTTGGAGCAATTTTGCTGCAGTTTTTGGAACTTGTCTTATCAGTAGGAGGTTGGGGTATAACACAGCAGGATGTGGTGAGTGCAAATCAGTGTTACTTCCTGCCGTCTGCTAAAAACCAGAAGTGTGGTTTAGATCAGTAGGAAACTGGTATATCAGTGAGCAATTGTTTTAAGAATTCTTCATTCTGATGACTTCAGTGATTGGTTTTGATTTAGAGTCTTGGGGATTTTTCTGTAATTTATAGATATCATGTTGAATGGGAAACCTGCCAGGCTAACACTATCGGATGTGGACTCCTTCATATTGTACGTGCTGCGGATGAGTTAGTTAGGGATGTATAAAAGTCCATATAATGTGGTGTTCTATCAGGACTTCAATTAAAATATTTTGGCTGCCACAATGTGTGTCTGTATATAGTGGTATTGTTTAATGGAGAACATTAAAGGAACACTATAGTCACCTAAATTACTTTAGCTAAATAAAGCCGTTTTAGTATATAGATCATTTCCCTGCAATTTCACTGCTCAATTCACTGTCATTTAGGAGTTAAATCACTTTGTTTCTGTTTATGCAGCCCTAGCCACACCTCCCCTGGCTATGATTGACAGAGCCTGCATGAAAACAAAAATGGTTTCACTTTCAAACAGATGTAATTTACCTTAAATAATTGTATCTCAATCTCTAAATTGAACTTTAATCACATACAGGAGGCTCTTGCAGGGTCTAGCAAGCTATTAACATAGCAGGGGATAAGAAAATATTAATTAAACAGAACTCACAATAAAGAAAGCCTAAATAGGGCTCTCTTTGCAGGAAGTGTTTATGGAAGGCTGTGCAAGTCACATGCAGGGAGGTGTGACTAGGGTTCATAAACAAAGGGATTTAACTCCTAAATGGCAGAGGATTGAGCAGTGAGGATGCAGGTGCATGAGCTATACACCAACACTGCTTCATTAAGCTAAAGTTGTTCATGTGACTATAGTGTCCTTTTAAGTTTGCTTAGATACTAGTACCAGAGGGTAGAAAGGGAAGCTAGATAAACAGCAGAACCAGTATTTTTCGCCAGGTCTCCGGCTCCTGGTGTGCTGTTGTGCATGTACAAGTGTGCAACCTTTTTTTTTTTTTTTTTTTTGAAGATGCTGCAATACACAGGGATCTTTCGTAGATGATTTTGTGCATCCTTAAGAAGGTGGCATGAACATTTATTACCCACCATGCAAGTAGATGCCAGTTCCAGTCAGTCATCCTGAGCGATGTGGAAGGATGCTCCATCCTTTGTGTTGTTTTGCCAATAATTTGCACTTATGAAAGACAAAGGAATCCTTGCTCGAAGAGCCTGTCCTTAAGGACTGTACATCTTTACAGTATCCTATATCTCAATAATTGTTACTAAGCACTAGTTAGCATTAGAATAAAAAAAAATAGTTTAGTCCATAAATTAATCTATTTGTACAAATCAAAATCTTTTTAATCCACTCCAGAACTGATCACTTCGTAAAGAAAATAAATTATTTCCTTAATGAATTCATTCGTTACGGTGTGGATTGAAAGAATTTCAATCCGTACGTATCGATGTGTTTATGGACGAAATAAATGTAGCACTTGTATTTAGTGTGCCTTTTGGTGTTAGCATTTGTTTTAAGGTCCTATTAATATGTTATTTGTTGATTGAGGTTTGTATTTCTCACACCTGGCAGCTCAATGAAAATGTCTGTTAATATTTATTCCACCGGCAGTGTGCTGATTTGTTATGATGGTCCATTTATATTTAAGTATTTTAATGATCTTAGTGCATTAATTCATTTTAAATGTATGCATGTAATATATAATAACTTTGTTTTTGTAACCGGCTGATATGGTGTAGATTATATACGTTAAGGGGTGATTAATATTTAGTTAAACCTAATTAACCTTCTCAAAACCACAGATTACACTGGCCTCATTGTGTATGGTGAGACAAAGAACAGAATATTCCATTGTCCGTCCATGTTTCATAACATGACACCAAACAATTGTTCAAAGCTAAAATATGAAGACTATTTTCAGGCGTTATTTTTGGCTCTCACCATGCCCCATTATGTATTGGCTAACCAAGAGAACAACTTCTTTGGTTGTAAGGATTCCAGTTGAGTTGGAATTCCTTTGAAGCTTTTACATTAGGTTTCCAGGAAGTTGCAAAGTTCATTTCAATTCATATCGGGATGCAAAAAAAAAGAAAAAAGTGAGAGAGAGAGAGAGAGAGAGAGAGAGAGGTCAAACTGGATTTATGGACTGCAGACTGCAAAGCCATTTCAACAAATGGTGTAATTATTTGGCTGGTACTGCTTTGTTTTTGTTTTGTTTTTACTTGTATAATGCAGTGTAATAGGCTAATACACAATGATTTTCTGTTATGCACAACGGACAGCATACATTGAGAGTTATGAAATTGGGATGGGTGGGCGGATTGCCCCTCCCCCCCCACACACACTATTGTCAGGGTGGGTAGGTAGGGACATTTAATTTTATGAGGGTGGATTGGGGACTCCTAACCACACAGGAGAGGTTGGGATATTCCATTACTTGGGGAGTGTTCAATAGCATGTCTACACCCCTTATTTTATTAGTTAGAGACACCACCTGTCACCCATGGGTGGGTGTTGGGGGTTGGAGGGGCACCCTAGGTCCTCCCCTATGAATGTGAATATTAGGTCCTCCTGCTGCCAATGAGTATGGGCTAGGTCCTCCCCCATTGATATATTAAAAGCCCCCACCCGCTGGTCATGGGTGGGGGTAGGGAAGACATAAGAATCTCCCCCTTATTTATTTTGTCAAATAACCCACATAACATCTGTATGGCGGGTTGTCACCCCAGTTATTTCACAGGCCCCCGGATGAAATAACAACAATGTATGCCCAGTTGCTAGATTTAAATGATTAATAGATATGCCCCTACCAGCCACACGGAGAAGCATTGGGGGCCCTACTGAACCTACTCTGCAATTGCCGCACTGCTTTTGTGAGATCCCTTTCATAAAGAAACATTAATCAAAAAGTCTGTAAAAGAGGAAGCACCTTTAGTGGCTATCAGATTGACAGCCTCTAGAGGCTTTCTTGAGGCAAAATGTAAACAATGCCATTTGTCTTTCATTTGCATTGCTTTAGGTTGCCAGAGTAAAGTGACTGCATGAATTTACCAAGACTACTACATTCAAATGTAGTTATTTTGGTGCTAGAGTGTCCCTTTAAGTTTTAAGGACAATCTTTAATGTGTTATAGGTTTAATTGGCATCTCATAATTTTAAATGATGATATACCTTTAAAGGACCACTCTAGGCACCCAGACCACTTCAGCTTAATGAGGTTTTCTGGGTGCCAGGTCCTTCTAGGGTTAACCCATTTTTTCATAAACATAGCAGTTTCAGAGAAACTGCTATGTTTATGAATGGGTTAAGCCTTCCCCCTATGTCCTCTAGTGGCTGTCTCATTGACAGCCGCTAGAGGCGCTTGCGTGCTTCTCACTGTGATTTTCACAGTGAGAGCACGCCAGCGTCCATAGGAAAGCATTATGAATGCTTTCCTATGTGACCGGCTGAATGCGCGCGCAGCTCTTGCCGCGCGTGCGCATTCAGCCGACGGGGAGGAGAAGAGGAGGATCGGAGGAGGAGAGCAGGAGGAGATCTCTCCGCCCAGCGCTGGAAAAAGGTAAGATTTAACCCCTTTCCCCTTTCCAGAGCTGGGCGGGAGGGGGTCCCTGAGGGTGGGGGCACCCTCAGGGCACTCTAGTGCCAGGCAAACGAGTATGCTTCCCTGGCACTAGAGTGGTCCTTTAAGGGATGCAAGCGATAGTCCAAATATATTCTATTTTATAGTAACTGTCTAATGGACGTGTCTAGCCTGTTGTACACAATACATTTATAGTTCAGGCAAGAATAAGCAAGACAGGTCCCTCAGGGAGGGAAAAGAGCAATTTTATGCAGCTAGATAAAGTTGTCACACAACCTAAGAACTATCAATTATGTTGTGTGTTGCTTAAGGCAGACTGCAATTTTTAGCTTATTGATTGACAGTCTTAGGCCAACATTTCACTGTTTGCAATGCATCAATTACTAGACACATGTGACTGAGGTAGAATAACTAATATATATATATAGAGAGAGAGAGAGCGGAACTGTATGTATATCTACCATAAAAAATAATATTTTAGATCAGAGTAATCTGAATGTATAGTTTCATAACTGAATTAATCGAACCAGAAAAAAAGACAAAGAAAACAATTAGTTGAATTTTTTTATTGTAAATTAAGTAGATATATATTTAATCATTTCAGGCTGTAAATATATCAGGTCTATTTGTGTACTTTATAAAAATGAATGCTTAAATAGGGCTTGTATGCTCAGCATCACTTTTTAACCTATTGCAGGCCTCCCAGTCAACTTGTTTTGATGGGTCAGTCATGGCTTTAGGGCCCTGTCCCACGTTTGTTCCCTGATGTCCCAATTTTGGGGACTTCATAGAACTGTCCCCAAAAACATAAGAGCACATAAGGCACGCTTGCGCGACACTCAGGGCTCTAGGACCATGTTTTTTTTTGTGAATTATGCTTAGCCGTCGTACAGTACTATGGCATAGTAGCTGGAGCATAAGGGAAGTTTAAAACCACCTTAGGCTTTTTAAAAATATTTGCTCGCTGGTTGCTAGTGCAACAAGTGTGCAAATAGTAAAAAAGCATATATTAGCTACTTTTAGAATTTGAAACCGATGAAGCCATTTAACAAAGATTACGTGCCCGATAAATGGGACTAAATTGCCTTATCTGATATTTTCAATACAAGGAATAATTAGTTACAAAATTCGTAGAAATAATTATCGACTCACAATAAAGCGGTTATGTCGGAAGTTAAATGGATGCAAACCGTTAAATGTCTTATCAGGAACCGATAAATGTGAATCAGGAACCGATAAATGTGATCAGCTATAGTTAACCCCTTAAGGACCAAACTCCTGGAATAAAAGGGAATCATGACATGTCAGACATGTCATGTGTCCTTAAGGGGTTAAATTGAGGCCTAAAACAATTGAAGTGATATAATTTAACAAATATTTTTGTCATTGATTTTTTTTTTCTTAAACCAACCCAACTTGTATTGTTGTTCCTGACAGGACTGTCTTTTAGTTAACAATCAGATAGAAAAGATGGTCAGGGGGAGATGGGTAGAGTATCAGTTAGACAAATTGGTTGAGATAAGGTAAAACTATGAAACCTTGCAGGGGAAAAAAAAAAGTTATTATTGATGGGAAAAAAATGTTAAGTTTTTACCTCAGGCAACGGTATGACCTATAGATGACTTTTACATTTAGCATTGTGGTATGCAGAGCTGACAATACAAAGAAAATGAACTGAAAACTTTTTAGATATCATCTCAAATGTACTCTCAAGGTTTAGCCAGCTTGTAGAAAAGCCAGAATTTTATGCAAAGTTGATGCCTCTATGACTTTTTAGTTTTGCATAACAAAAGACATGACTCTTTTTCTTTTCACACAAACAGTTTGAGTATAGAGAGGGTATTTTTTTGCTTTGTTTTTCTGTGGTGTACATTAAACGTTTGTACCTTATTTCTAGACTATGTGTGGTTTCATGGCATTCAGTATTGTGGATCCTGATGTGACAGGTGTTACATAAGTTGAACTGTGTATGGCTAATAAAAAGTGTGGATTGTTCGACCCATTTTAAAGATCAATATAAAGTTATTTAGAAGAAACTTTACTCAAAATTTTACTCTTGATCACCAAGTCCATAGTGTACATATTTATAAATGTTAGGACTATTTAACATCTTCTTGCATTGCAACAATACTTAGTGGTTTTAGGTGGATTGTTGAACTCAAACTATCGGCCTTTTGTTTCCTTGTGAATGACAGTATTTTAATACAGACATATTTATTAGGCTAATTTTTTTCCATCAAAGTATTCTACATTCTCAAATTTTACTCTATATGATGATTTGTTTTCTGTGTCCCAAGTTGTTGTGTAAATTTAACTCATGGCCCTTTTTTCTGAAGGTTTGGTCAGAATACTTTCAGCATGCTCATTATTCATTACCGCTATATGAATCTTGGCTGACATCTGGCTGATCTCTTCAATCAGTCAAGTTACACTGCAGGTAAAGCCAGTTAAAACAGAGATGAACAAATTTTATTTAATCACTAATTTGGCACCCTTTCTTCCAATAAAAGTACATGATGGCACTCTTCTTTGGTGGGTGCCCACGTTGAAAATTAAAAAGCGCAATAACGGCAAGTAACGAGCTGATTTCAATTCATTTACGTTTTTTAAAAATATATATATATATTTTTTCCCCGATTCATTTTTTTTGTTTTCTGGCAGCCCATCTACGTAGTTTCAGAAATACAGATGAGGGTGAACAGGTGGAGTATCTGTCCATGCTGAACATACCTACTGCAGCAACATTTTAATGCTAAAACTACTGTTAGCACAACTGGTGCAATGTACTAGGGCCCAGCTGCCAAGTGTCCAAACACCCAGAAACACGGGCATCATAAAGCTCTGTGATCTTAGAAAATAAAAAAATAAAAAAGACGACCCTATTTAAATGGCCATGGTGGCCCTAACTTGGTGTGAGGGTACATAGATTGTTTGGCACTTTCAATTGGACTACAAGAACATGCATATTTAGCTAAATATGTTGGTTTACCATAAGCTGTAAAGAAACACTCCAAGCACCATAACCACAACAGTGAGCTAAACGTTTTGCCAACTTGGGAGAGAAGGGGGAGGGGGGAAAGCACCAGGACTCTCCTGGTACCATAACAACTGCATGCGATGTTCCTTTAATATGCATCACAGTCCTGTTGACTGGTCCCTCTTTTTAAAAGGGTACACATTTTTTTTTTGTTTGGTTGTTTTTATTTATAAAATTCCTTTAAAGAATGGTTTTGCTATTTCGGGTAAATAATAGCAGAAGTGAAACTGATGCACTGTAAACGATAAATGTATAATCTTGATATAGAAAGCCCAAATAAAAGTGCTATTGCTGTACCCAATAACTCCTGACACTCCTGACTGTAATTTTACTGTGTGGTGTCCACTCTTTACTAAACAATAATTTAAAAAAACAATGCTTTCCATTTTCTTATTAATCATAGTGCCCTTATCTTAGCAACTAGCAAGCTTTTTATTTTGGCTGCTTTTCAAGGTGCCATTGAGATCTATAATGATTGAAGTTAAATTGCAAAGTATGGCGAGACTAATACATTAATATGGATTTGCTGTGGGTGAGACCTTGTGTTCTATCCTGTCCAACTCCTCGAAAATAAAATCTTCAGCAACCTAGACCTCGCCTTTAGGCTTACACTCTGAGAAAGCAATGGACACACATTTACAGAGAATGCCTATTAAGCCAGAAAATAAAAATATAAACACACAGTTCCTTTCTCCCGCTGCACAGTGGCACACACATGCCACAACGTAATGTTCTGTTACTTACAATTCATTTAGGATATTGGTTTATCATGGTACAATCTTTCTATTTTAAGATTGGTTAGAATCCCAAGACGACCCTTTGCTAATAATCTGGAGCTTATTACTAGGGGGCGGGAAAGTGACAGTGTCACCAGTGAAGCATAAGGCTCCAATCAGTGTCTTTAATAAACTGCAGTAGGCTGATGTGAAATGTACCCTGGAGTGACTGACTTTTAAACTGTTTGTATATGTCAGCCTAGGGATGGTATGCATCACCTTAAATTAAACACAAAAGGTCTTTTGTTTTGCTGGGTGTCAGCTGGGGGAGGTAGATGCTCAGAATGGCTGTTCCTCACTCACAAGTTATTTTGCAGGCAGCAGCCTTATGCAATTGGCAGCTCTTACTCATAGTAAGCAGAGATACTTTTGATAGGAAAGGCATTTATTTCAGACATGGCCTCTTACTGTCAGCTGTGGATTTCACGCTTTGCACTTGCAGTATGAACACTGTGTAATGTATCGGGCCAAGGACTGTATGGCTCATTCATCTACAGATTCAATCCTAGATACTGTCGGCTTTTAAAAACACTTTTTTTCTCCATGTGTATCATCTTTTCACAGATTCTTGAACTTACTTTTTAAATTGTATTATATAGTATGTTTTTCTGGGCTTGCAACAGCTTGGTTCTAGAACGAACCTCTTGTTAATGTGTGTGTTTAGGTAGAAGTATGTCATATTTCATGTAACATTTCAGTGTTAGTTTGTTTATGACCATCCCCTCCTATTTTGCCATAGATATGTATGGAGCAGGGCTATCTTTAACACAGGGCAAACACAGGGCAGCTGCCCCGGCGCCTGGTACTCCTGGAAGCCCAAAGCAACTGCCCCGTGGCCCCACAATATTTTAGCTACCCCATGGGCCGCGGTGCGGCTGCACTGAGGCCAGCACTGTAAGGGGGCCCACCGGATGGCCCATGCACTAAGGGCTATCCGGTGGGTATGTTTCAGCAGGGGCCCGTTAGGGCGCTGTGGCCGTTTAACAGCACGACCGGGCCCCTTGCTTATTGGCAGCTGGGAGGAAGTGACAGCACATCCTCCCAGAGAACCCTGGAGCCAAGCGGGAGGGGGAAGGAAGCAGAGAGGAGGGGGCCAGGCCGGGAAGGAGACAGCCCCTACTCCCAACCAACCCAAAAATAAGGAAGCCACTCCAGGGAAGCCACCCTCCAATAAAAAGTTGGAAACTGGAGGGTGGCTATAAACATGTTACGTTTGCATGTGTGTCACTATGTCTGTCAGTGTGTGTGTGTGTGTGTGTCAGTACATGATTAAGGCTCTGTTGAGCTGAAACGTTGCACTATGTGAGGTGGTGTATCCAGAAATAAACTTACCTTCTTGATCCTGGAGTGTTGCCTGTGTTCTTCTACTTCCGTGAGTCTACTGGTGGATTCAGCATTGTCCACCTTCTGCACGGAGCACCTCCACAACAGAAGGCTGGAGCTTTCAGGCGGAACCTGTGTGCAGGGTTTCTTGTTTCTGTTGTTGTGCGTGTCAGTATATCTGTGTGTCAGTATATTTGTGTGTCAGTATGTTTGTGTGTGTTACAATGTCTGTCAGTGTGTGTCTGTGTGGGTGTCACTGTGTGTCAGTATGTCTGTCACAGTGTGTCTGTGTGTCAGTTTGTCTGTCACAGTGTCTGTGTGTCAGTATGTCTGTCACAGTGTCTGTGTGTGTCAGTATGTCTGTCACAGTGTGTGTCAGTATGTCTGTCACAGTGTGTGTCAGTATGTCTGTCAGTGTCCGTGTTTGTGTCAGTATGCTTGTCTGTGAGTGTCAGTATGCTTGTCGGTATATGTCTGTGTATCTGTGTGTAGTCAGTGTGTGTGTATCTGCATGAGTGCCAGTGTGTGTATCTGTGTGTATTTGCATCTGCATATGTGTCAGGTGGTGTATATGTGTGTCTGTAACTGTATGTGTGCCAGAGTGTGTATATGTGTCTGTATATCTGCATGTGTGTATCTGTGTGTGTATGTTTATCATAGTGTGTGTGGTAGTGTATGTGTATATGTGCAAAGATCTCGGCATTTAAATGCCAACACTACACACAAATACACTCCTGCACAGAAATGTCAACACTACGTACAAACACATCTCTGTCTTAATCACCAAAATTATATATAAATGCACACCCCTGCATTTAAAAACCAACACTACACATAAATGCACGCTTGCATTCAAACACCAACACCACATACATTCACACAGAAATACTACATACAAAAACATGCTTTTAATCAAACACACAAACACTGCTCAGTGCTAAATACAACCCTGCAAGCATGGGAAAATGGTAGAGCCACAGCTGTGAAAGCGTTGTTGGAGTTGCACGGCAGATGGGGATCTAACCTTTTGGCCACCCTTGCAATAGGGAGGCCCAAAAAAATCTTGCACCAGGGCCATCCCTACATTACTTCCGCCACTGTGTTGTTGTGGAGGGTGTGAATGCATGCCGGGCAGGGCCGGTGCAAGGATTTTTGCCGCCCTAGGCAAATACCCTATGTTAACTAACGCAAGTGCAATACCCTATGTTAACTAACGCAAGTGCTGCAGTGCCGCCGTGTTTACATTAAAAGGCCTGCAGGGACAGGCTATAGACACCAGAACCACTACATTAAGCTGCAGTGGTTCTGGGGACTAAAGTGTCCCTTTAATGTGAGGTAAATTAGAGGATGGTTATAGGCTCTAGCTGCAGTCTGGCTCCACTTGTTTGGTGTAGAACAGGCTCTCTGGAGGCTGTTTGTGTTCTGGGAGAACGGGAAGCAGCTCCATTTTTTTAAGGCCCTTTACACAGCTCATGGTCTGGGCCCCAGGGTCCACCTTCATGTTCCACCAAATAGTTTGTTCACAGGAGTAGGGGATGTCCTGATATGTGTGTAAGGAATGCATTGTGTGAATCTGTGTTTGTATGTGTAAGGGCTGCAATGTGTGTTTCTGTGTATGTACGGGATGCAGTGTGTGCGTCTGTAAGGGGTGCATTGAGTGTGTGTAAGGGGTGCATTGAGTGTGTGTAAGGAATGCATTGTGTGTTTCTGTGTGTGTAAGGGATGCATTGTGTGTAAGGGTTGAATTGCTTGTGTGTGTGTGTAATGCATTGTGTTTTTCTGTGCAAGGGGTGCATTGTGTGTGTGTGATGGATGTCAATCTCTCCCCACTCCCTTGTCACTCTCTTCTCCCCTCCCCACTCTCATTCCCCCTCCTAACCCGTCAATTCCCCTCCCTGTCAATTACTTCCCCCCCACCATGTCAATTTATTCCCCCCACCCTGCCTGTCCATTTATTCCCCCTCCCTCCCTGTCCATTTATCCCCATCCTCCCTGTCCATTTATCCCCCCTCCCTGTCCATTTATTCCCCCCTCCCTGTCCATTTATTCCCCCCTCCCTGTCCATTTATTCCCCCCCCCTCCCTGTCCATTTATTCCCCCCCCCTGTCCATTTATTCCCTCCCCCCTCCCTGTCCATTTATTCCCTCCCCCCTCCCTGTCCATTTATTCCCCCGTCCCTATCCATTTATTTCTCCCCCCTCCCTGTCCATTTATTTCTCCCCCCCTCCCTCTCCATTTATTTCTCCTCCCCTCCCTCTCCATTTATTTCTCCTCCCCCTCCCTGTCCATTTATTTCTCCCCCCCCCTCCCTCTCCATTTATTTCTCCCCCCTCCCTCTCCATTTATTTCTCCTCCCCCCTCTCCCTCCATTTATTTCTCCTCCCCCCTCCCTCTCCATTTATTTCCCCCCTCCCTCTCCATTTATTTCTCCTGCCCCTCCCTCCCTCCCTCTCCATTTATTTCCCCCCCCTCCATTTATTTCCCCCCTCCCTCCCCATTTATTTCTCTCCCTCTCCACTTATTTCTCCCCCCCTCCCTTTATTCCACCCACCCTCCCCTACCTCTATTGTAGTGTGGCCGAGCCCTGTATGATCCGCGGGTACAGTGAGCTTTTGTTTCCTGTACCCGGCCGGACTAAAAGGAAGTGAACACTCAGTGTTCACTTCCTGTTAGTCCGTCCGGGTACAGGAGACAAATGCTCCCTGTACCGGCGAATCATACAGCGCTCGGCCACGCTACAGTGAGGGAGTGGCAGGAGGGAGCGCTGAGCACTTACCTCCTGTCAGCCCCTCTCCTCATGCTGCGCCCGGGCGGTGCGCCCTCATGGACGCACCAGCCCGGGCGAAGCTGCAGCCGCCTGAGGCGCTCTACAGAGCACTCGGGCGGCTGCAGCATTAGGGGGGCCGGCGCTCCTGGCGGCTGCCTAGTCCGCCTTAATGGTAGCACCGGCCCTGATGCCGGGGAATGGTAGGGTGTGGGGGGGGGGGAACAGGGTCCAGGGGGCCCAAGCAAATGCTTGCCCAGGGTCCAATCTATGATAAAGACGGCCCTTTTATGGAAATTGCCTACACTACACTTAAAAAAAATTATTATATTAAGAAATTGGTATAAATGCACTTTACAACTAGGCTTAACCACGTAGTGATTATGGATTTTGTCGAGATTCTGTCCTTTTGTGACTGAGACTTTAAGAACTTTTGCCATGTGTTCATTACCGTAATTTAACTCTTTTCTCTTTATGTCCAACTTATACATATTCTATATTGATGTATATATAAAATATCAACAAAATGTGAAAGAAATTGCAAAACCCATTTATTTTCACAGTTTTGTTTACAATAATTAATACACGAATATTAATTAATGTAACAGTAACTGAAAATAGATTCACACTTTACCCATTGGTTCTGACTGTTAAAATGCCCCAAACTGAGTGATTACTATAAGACATTACCTTAGCTGTCAGTTAAGGCATCTTGGTACTTTGATCGGTTTATAGGACAGTCAGGAGGCCCAGCAGCAAATCAAACAGTATTGTTGTACTACTAGTGAGGCAGTAAGCAAAAGCCAACTACATGCTTATCAAGGGTACAGAGGCTGCCTACAGCCATGCACTATGTTTGGCCGACATTAGGTACAGAGGCTGCCTACAGCCATGTACTATGGAGTGGCTGACATTAGGTACAGAGGCTGCCTACAGCCATGCACTATGGAGTGGCAGGCATCAGGTACAGAGGCTGCCTACAGCCATGCACTATGGAGTGGCTGACATTAGGTACAGAGGCTGCCTGCAGCCATGCACTATGGAGTGGCTGGCATCGGGTACAGAGGTTACCTACAGCCATGCATTATGGGATGGCCGGCATTATTTACAGAGGATGCTTACATGGATGCACTATGGGGTGTCCGACACCAGGTACAGAGGCTGCCTACAGCCTGCACTATGGAGTAGCCCGCATCGCATACAGAGGCTGCCTAAAGCCCTGCACTATGGAGTGGCTGGCATTGGGTACAGAGGCTCCCTTCAGTCTTGCACTATGTAGTGGCTGGCATCGAGTAGAGGTTGCCTACAGCCATAAACTATAGGGTGGCCGGCATCATGTACAGGGGCTGCCTACAGCCATGCACTATGGAGTGGCAGTGAATGTAACAGCTATGCAAAACTCCTGATGGATGTCTCATACTTGAGACATTCCACAATTGCCTGTCAACATTTACCAGAATCCGCACTAGTGACATAAAATACATAATAGAAATGGCATTCAGTCTCTATGGCATGGCACAATGGCAATCACATACCTTGGGCACATGAGGTCTGTTGCTGTACATGATTGTGGCGGACCACTATACACTGAGTACTTTTTACACTGCTTATTTGTGTGTTTTCCCTTTGTATTCTGTGTTTTCCCCTTGTATCTGTATGTATTTTGTGTGTTTGCCTGTTCCCCGTTCGGGAGAGCTCATACGGATGGAACCCGTTTGTCTCCCGAATGGGGACCACCCTGATTTCCCATTTAGAACTCTCATTAGAGCTTTCTGAAACAAGGGCAATCATTAACGAATGCTCCCCTGGGTGGCAGCCGGTTCGTATAGCCGAACGCCAACCAGGGGAAGCATTCGTATCCCGAACTGGCATGCCTGCACGGTTTCAAGTCCAAGTGTTGGGGCTTGCCCTACTTGCTCCTAACGGAGCAATAATCACGGTCATTCCTACCCGGGAGCTACGAGGCCAGGCTCGTAGCTGCCCAGAGAGCGCTCTCCCTGGGGCTACCTAAGTGGGGATAGCCACCGGAGAGAGGCACGAGCCCCAGCCGGCTCCCTGGGGCTGTGAGTTGGCTTCACAGCCACAAAGGGCCCGCTGGCCACCTGGAAGTCCGTGCCGACCAATAGGAGACGGAGCTCCCATTCAAACTGGGTTCGCGCCATTCTCCTGATAGGTCGGCACGAGTGAGCACTGATTGGTCCATGCAGGGCGCAGGCGACCAATCGGAGAAGAAGCGCCCATTCGAACTGAGTTTCGCGCCCTTTCTCCTGATAGGTCGGCACGAGTGAGCACTGATTGGTCCATGCAGGGCGCAGGCGACCAATCGGAGAAGAAGCGCCCATTCGAACTGAGTTTCGCGCCCTTTCTCCTGATTGAGCGACGAACCTCCTCTCTTCCCGAGCGAGAATTGGTGCAAACGGGTTTCTCACCCTTTCTCCTGATTGGATGGCAAACCCCCTGTCCTCCCTGAGCGCTCATTGGCACAAATTAGTTTGTGCCTTTCAACTGATTGGTTATTGCTTGGTTTAGGCGAGAAGTTTGAATTCACCTGACTAAACCAAGCAACGCTGTGGAACTGATTTCATGGATGAACAGAGCCTCAAGCCCCAGACTTTATACAATGGTTTCTCGGGCTCTGTACATTCGATAGGGATGTAGATTTTATGTGTGTACCCCATTCCCTTCCTGGGGCCCCTAAGTTTCCTCCCTGTGTGTAATATGTTTAAATGTATGTAACTGTGTCCTGTTGGTATCTCCCAAAGCAGCAGATGGTTATCTGTAACCCATCCCCTCCCCCCCCTTCCTCCTGTCTGGGACAAACGAAAGTGTATTGAAAGAGTGGAGACCCTCTGCGGGGCCTGTGCATAGAAGCTGTGTGTACCAATAACGAATTGTCAATGATTTTGACTCACAAAATGTGTGACGTCTAGTTACTGGGGGAAATTGGATGCCTGCTTGCTGTAAGGGTTCCTGAAAGGCTGAAGGAAAGTAATTAGCGGAGGTAACCGGTTGAGTTACCAGGGGTCCGCTACAATGATTGTCAAGATGCACAATTTGGGGATGTGGGGGAATAAATGGCCGCTGTACGCTATTAAACAACCATCACAACCTGCATGAATTGACATTGATGTACAGGATACAGTGGCAGTCATGATAGGGCTAAAGGATATCTGTCATCTGTATTTTCATTAATGCTTTTTCACCCTGTCTGAATTTCCACTAACGTCCATTTAAAAAAATCCTTATGAACTAACTTCTTTAGTCCAGTATATCAACTAAGCAATTAATTAATTTGAAGTTATCTTGCCCATGCATTAGTCATTTCAATGTAAATCACCAGCTGCGACATGCCCAGAGATTTCAGACTATTAAAGGAATCCCATTAATGCAATAAATGTCAGTGTACGAAATAAAATAACAAGCATTGTTTTTTGGGGGTTCGTTTTTTTTTTTTTTTTAAAGTAAGTGTATAAATAAGCTAATATACAATACTTGGCCTGTGTTATTTACTAAGTACAGAATAGGCATATTAGTATATGTGTACACTGTTGGGACCTTCCCACCATGACATATAGCTAGAGACAGTTTGCTCTGTGCTGGATAGCGTAAATGGCACTTGTTGCATCTTTGCATTGACAGTAGTTAGTACTTTATCAGGCGTATATAATCCATAGCAGAAATTTAGGCCTCATTAGGAAAATTATTTAATGCAATTTTCCTGTAATAACAGCCTGTCTGTCTGTCACAGCGATGGACAGACTCCCTTGTGAGAATGACCTAAGCGAGTTACATACACCCAGCAATGGATAGCAGATCCTTATGAAATAGTTTCATACATTGATGTTACTTGTTGACATGAATGACCACATTTTGACATGTCTCATTTAGCATACAGACGTCAGTGCAACAAACTTGTGCTAACTCACAATCAGATTGCTCATATTCAAGGAAGGATTTCATATGCTAATGTTTGAAAGGTCCAGCAAACGTGGACAGTGAAAGTGTATATTTCAGGGTTATAGTGCTCAAACATGAGAATGGTGAATGGTGATAAATGAACCCCAGAATTACAACATTGCATTGCTAACAGGTGTGTTAGAAAAATCCTTTGTCTCCTGTTTTTGCAAAGCTGCTGTTTGGCCTTCATTTTGTAATTAAATTGTGGTTTCACTTGATGTAGAACACAGCAGACTGTACAGTGCATGAATATTTCACACCAACAATAGGTACATCTATTAAACAGCTATTCTCCTTTAGGGTTACCTATTCTCTAGATTAATTGACTTTCTAAAATGTTTGTATTGTATATACAATGTCTTGAGCTAGAATATAGATAGTTGTAGACATCGCCCACATTATTTTCATTTTTAATTTTATTAAAGTTTTAATTATTCAAAATTAAATTCACTTTCAATTTCTTTTTCTTAAAATTCACCCTTGTTAATTAACAAAAAAAAACAAAACTGATTTATATTTCCAGTAATGTGATAAATTACTATTAATACTATACATATTTCAGATATCTGGCAGCAGACCAAATCAATTTTATTTTATTTTTTTTAAATATTGAATTGTCATTCTGGGTAATAAAAATATGCCTATGTATTCCATAATATTGTACAACGGTCTGTGGATACAAAGCACTATATATTCACTCATAAAAGCAAAAGGAATACATTTGTCACAGTTTACCATTCAAGAGTTCTGCTATTTATTTCCATTGTGATAACACTTAGGAATATGTTTAGTAATGTATTGATTATTTTGTATTTCAATAATAACATATTGTGACAGGTTTACAGCTCTAGGGATAGAACCTTTGGCTGCGCTGGGCTTCCTGCCATAGCCGAGCTTCTAAAGTTTCAACAGAAGACGTTTTCTGAATATTAAAGTGTTAAGAAGAGTGGAAGGTTTGATTATTTTAAGGAACTAACACTTTTAAGAGTGCCCTAATAGCTAATCATATGCCTGATCAAGTTATCAGAGGGTGGAATATAAATCTGTTTATTGAAGGGGGTCTCCAACACTTCTCGATGTTCTAGAATAACTCGCACTGCTGGTAAGAGACTTGATTTTTAAGAAATGAATGTCACCATCAATTTTTTCTGTTTTCGATGACTCTAATACTTTCAACATGTTCATATGGTTTCATAAAGCCCCCCAATGCAGGGCAAATCCCCCTGGTGTTGTAAGACAAGATTGCTGTTAGAAAATGTTTAGGCTTAGTCCGTTTCTTCTCACCACTGAAACCATGAGGGACTATGGGAAACAGTGTTTATACTAAGCTTAAATTGATTGGGCAAGTTTAATGCAAGCAGGTCAAAGGTACAACTGCTTAGCTAGTCTCATCAACCACTCAGGTTTCAGCTTCAGTTTATAAGTTGAGGCTGGGGAAAGATAACATCTGGCTGGGGGAGCATGTGCAACAATTTCATCTGTGATTGAATGGCTATTAATGGTGAGGAGGAGCAAGCAGAGTGCAGCTTCATTTCTGAGTTATAGTGCATCGTAGATAAGATGGATAGTCACACTTTGATCGCATCTGGCTCTCTTATCAAAGCATTTGATGAAGAGCTTTTCCCCAGCATAACCCTGACCAAAATGTCCTTGGTGAATGAAGGAGAACAGACACTTACTAGAGTTTCATTGGTAAAGTCAAGTGCGTGTCCTAATTTGTCCCCATTCAAGGTTTTTTTTCTGTTTTTTTTATTACCACAAAGAAATGAATGCAATGTGCAGGACTCCCTTATGTTAAATGACATAAATGTATGTATGTAAATGTCTGCATAGCAAGCTTGCATCATGGATAAATCTGTTCCTACCTTAGTCATTCATACTGTTGTTTCATTTATTATAATTTTCACAAGTGTTTCAAGGCTAAATGGATGATCGTAAAATATGACATTATTTTTTTGCAAAATATCTGGAATTGTACTATCTAGTAGACACTCCTGTCCTAACACCTCCCTTGATCCCCAGCCATTATGTCCCTGTGTCACACTCACATATCAGGTTCCTGTGATTACTCCAAGTAAAGGGTGAGGGTAGGGCAATAATAGACTTGATGAAGAACCTTTGGCATATCCCATAATGCTAGCAACGTTTGCCTACATCGGCTTTAGGCTGTGGAGGAAACACAACTATGTTTTGTGAGAATGTCATGTGTAAATACGCAGCTTAATTAGAATGCACTACAATTTTAAAGGTATACCCATCCCTTGCCGCCAAGAGACTCATTCTATGAGTGGTCTTTTTCCCTTTTTTCCTTAGGGTTGACATCAAGGCAAACGTCACAGAATGGATTCAAGTTATGCTGATATGTTGAAAAGCTTTTTAGCAGGAGAAATTACTTCTTAAGTATTTTGCTTATTACAGTTGTAAAACCACTTTGTAAATGTCTTTTACCCGTTCAACAATGTCGAACTGATCCCCTCCTCAGCTCGCATGAGCCGAACAATCTGCGCGGCCTAAAACATAATAAAGCGAATGAGAAATTACTTACTGATTCGGCAGTGGCGAGCTGCTGCTCCTCCTCTTAGTTCATGCAGGCCAAATCCACAGTTCAACTACAGCTTCATACTCCATGTATTCATTTAGACACTGCCAGCTCCAATGGCACATCTTTATATAGTTTACAGTTTATTCGCAAAACATCATATTCACCCGTAAAGTGACCACGACATCTAGATGACCCAATTATCTGACTTTTTGGAGTTGCAGAGATGACTTGGACCAATCAGAACATATGGAAGTCTATATAATGCTTGTTTGGGCACTTGTTCAGTGCCCTATTGTGGTTTCTGACTTGATACTGCTTGAGGTCTCTCTTTATATTCTGATATTGACCTTATATTTGACTTTTAGAATTTGTGGAATCCTGGCCCAGCTTGTTTATTCGTATATCCGTATTTCTATTATTCTAACGTTGGCTATTACTGACTTTGTCTCTATCTTTATTAACATTAAGTCGAGCCACTCTAAAGCCCGGTAATATGTCTATATGAGAAAAGGGAGCAGTTTGAGAGATATACTTACTTTAATCCATCCTTCCTCAGCACCGCCATCTTCTTGCCGAAATACTTCTTTAGCTCTTGGTGACTTCATCTCCTGGTAGCCATCATCACTACTGTAGAAGGTCTATGGAATATCCCATCAGACTAAAGGATATCCCATAGTTCCACAGATAATCTCACTAACATTTTCCCATAAGCCATTGCAACAGACAGCTAATGGAAAATGATATACAAAAAAAATCCTTTTTCTGAAGCTTACCAATTATATGAGACAAGGTAGTCCCTACTTTGTATCATGGATAGCTTTTGATTGCTTTGGAATTTGAAAGAAATTCCAACGCAGTCAAACATAGCTTTTCATAAACATCTGATCTTTATGAAAAGCTAAAAAGTGATAGAGTCGTTTTAAATGGCTGGGAAGGGTAGTTGTAGTGATTTGGTTGAAGAATCATGTACTTGGACTTCGTCATCAATTTTATTGGTGCAATATTCCCTCCATTTAGAAAACTGCAGCAAAGATTGATGAACTCTAATACATATGCAATTGGTTTACATAGCTCCAGCTAGATTGTCTAAGTTTTTGAACCTTCTCTGCCTTTTCTACTACCAGAAGTATACTTACAGATAATGTTTATTGTCTTTAGACCTTTTGAATGAATCCATAAACAGATTGTTTCCACCATTAGATTATTTATTTCAGTGGTTTGTTTCTCTGTTATTTGTATATATAGAACTTTCTTTTTGCGTATACTGATTTAATGACCATATCTTTTTATGCATCCAATATATGATGTACATTTCATTCAAAAGAGTTTAGCGTACTATTGGGAAATACAGATGCTCTTAGTAACTATCACTACAGCCTGTAAAAACTCCCCAATGGAACTCATTATTTCTTATAATTATGGGAAAGTTTCTTATTTGTTTCCTCGAAAAAGAAAGCAAATGACTAATGCTAGAGGTTTGGTTCTTTTATAGATTCTATTGCAATATCAATGCTGGATGTTCGCCATGAAAATTTATTAGAAAGAAAGACATTAGAAAATCACGCTTATAAACATTTTTTTTCTTGCTGCTATTTGTAACTCTAGAGCTCATATTTGTATCACTGATTATTATGTGGTGGTAGGCTACAATTTGAAGTGAAAGGAAGGTATCATCTGGAGACTTGGCACTGTGTCAGGGACTCTCTATCATGATGGTAATGGATGATGTTTAAGTATGCAAGTAAGAGGTGGGAGTCGCTGCAGCATAATTAACAACTCCCATGGAATATGATGGGAGGCCATATCTCAATCCACTGTGCTTTTTCATTAAAACGATTCAAAGATCCTGAAATTAATCGCCACTGTTAGAGCATAGCAGTAAACCATAACTTTATTCACCCTTCTCATTCCATTAAGTCATTACGCAAATTATCTTCTTATAGTGAAATAAAAGGGTGGAGATTTTTATGAAGCTATATGTAATCTAGGTTGTAATGCCTTAGCTTTCCATTAGTTCATTTTGCATCTGGGTTGTGAACTTGCAGAACAGCTACTTAATTTAATGAAGAGCTAGGCCTCCCTCTCTGTCTACATTTATTTAGTATAACATATTGCATTTTCAGTTTGAGTGGTGTGGTAGAATACTCGCTGCCTTGTGTGTACCCCTATCACCATCTGTCATTGTTCTAATTGCTAACTCGTGCAAAGAATAACTTTCTTTGTTAGTAACTTTTTGATTTTGAGAGTGCTATCGTAAAACATATATGTAGATATACGAAAATGTGTCCTAGTGAATCACACAGAAAGGCCACAGATCAGCAATAAACCTATGCTGCATATAATAAACCATGGGCCGATACTACATGTAAGGGAAACCATGTATTCGCTCTGTCATTAGTTTTTTTTTAAAAAATACATATTTTAATACATTTTATTTTAAGATGTTTGAATGTGCGTTTCATTGCTTGGCATCGCCAACTTTTTTTATTTTACAATTTTCTTTTTATTGAGGTTGCAAAGAAATGGCGTACATGATAATAGGAAAGCATAGTTTTGCAGGAGTACATAGATTGTAATAGTTTTTTTTTCTGAATTACAATAGAGTTAGATGTATAAAGGTGTACAGTGAAACTTCCCTAATTTGCTAGATTAAGCCGTAAAGATGGTGACAAGGGAACGTACAGTATTGTTTGCTTACGGTGTTACACTTTCACTGCGTTACGGAAGGCTGAGGATACGGATTGAGGTACGTGTGTGCCTAATATAGCATGGGAGTATTGTGAGTAAGTGCACCTCTAAGATTATGTGCGAGGTTTATGCGTTCCTCCGCAAGTTTTTCATAGGTAAAGAGGTTTCAAACTTGGGTTGAGCACTCTAGTGCAGAACTTAACTCTAATGGGAAAACTAAAAGAAGAAGAAAAACTAAATGTGGTGATCTCTTTATCTCCCCATCGGTATATCTCTATGAAGTTTGTAAAACAGTAGAAGTCTGGGACGTCCAACTGGAGGAGTTTGGATTTCAGTTTTGCGACCTCTGTCCACAGCACTTCCAACACAGGTCTGAGTCTGATCTGCCAATGTGGTATAGTTGGATAGGGGTTAGGTACCATCTTAGTAAGGTTTTATATGCTTGCTCATTATGGTTTACACAGATAGATATGGAGGCATTGGCTTCCCATATCTCCTGCCAGTCAGATAGCTCATTTGGTGGTCCCAGGTCCCTCTCCCAAGCCGACACATATGTAAGAGCACCTATGGGGAGGTTGATGATTAAAATGAGGTAGTTGGTGGAAAGTTTTGGCCTTTGTGGGTGGGACTGTTCATACATGTTTGTTCGAAGGCCGATAATTTTGTGGTTGCTGCGGTTGTGTTTTCTGGAATTTCCAGGAAGCTTTTTAGTTGAATGTACCAAAACAAAAGCAAGAGTATTTTATGGTGAATTGTGCTGAGGCTATTGTATATATTATTGAAATTTAAATAAGTTCAATGTATGAAATAGATTGCTATATAAGGTATTGTGAACCATGCATTATGGATAAATAATGCCATTGAAGAGTTCTGGATACATCATCCAGCAGAGTTTTATTAATGTCATCAGGACCGCATGGTGGCATTAATTCCCATAGTATGTGGATCCCCTGTTATGTATCTTTATATTTCAATATCAAGTTATATATGTAAGCTAGAGCTAGTTTTTTTCTAGGGTTCCTGTTAGGATTAATGTTAGGGGAAGTGTAGGGTCACTGTAAGTGTTAGGGTACTGTAATGGTTAAAGGCTAATGTAGGAATTAATTATTAGTGTAAGTGTTAAAGGTTAGGGTAGTGGTTAAAGATGGGTGGATGGTTTTAATGTAGTAAGTTGACTGGTTAATGCAGCAAAGCCAGGTTCATACAGTAGGTGTGGGAGTGTAACTCACGCTAATTGTGGGCAAACCTTGACATGTATGTCCCAGTTCTGCCCAAGTTGGCAGTCAAGGTGACTGAGCGCTGGAGTGCAGAAGTTGGCAGTCAAGGTGACTGAGCGCTGGAGTGCAGAAGTTGGCAGTCAAGGTGACGGAGCGCTGGAGTGCAGAGAATTTATAAGACGCAGGGTTGGTGAAACCTGTATTTTGTTTAGTTTTATCATTGATAGATAGGGAATGAAATGTTAGTAAGCGCTCAGACGAGCTAAGATTTTGTTTACAGGGACTTTTGATATATTGTTTCTTTTGTTTTGATGCTGCCTTCTGTGTGGAGTTCCCAATAAAGAGCCTGGAGTTATATTAAAAGTAATGTTTTATACCCTAGAGGACCGTGCTATTTGCAATAAAGGATCACTATATATATATATATTGCAATCATTAGTTTTCTTTCAGTAGAGTGCAAAAAAAAGTGTATCTTAAAGTATAAAAGTATATCTTAATAGGCTCCTTCCTCTGATAAGAGGACTTGTTAGATGTTGTATTTGAGGAAGTTGGAGCCAGAAAATGGACTCCTACAGGTTCCTGGAATGTCACAGAAGTCTCCTGTTAAAGCGTCTTTGTCACATTTGAGCTTTTTATTATGATATTTGTTAATTTTCTATGAAAAGCTATTGTTGACTATGTTAGTATTTCTTTGCACAGTGAACAAGTCCCGGGATATCAGCTTTGTACATTTTTTTCTTTTTTAACAACTACAATTCCCAGAGATCATAGCTGTGATAATATGTAACAATTGTGTTGTTCAAGACATTTTCATCCTAATGATGTTCAGAATTCCAAAGTCCCGAATTGCTGAAGTTCCAAATTTCGGAAGTGCGAATTATTTTTCTTACCTGAATTTCTGAACTGAACCAAATTTTTTTTCCCATGCACATCCCTATTTGCAATGACAGAACAAGTATCAAAGGAATATCCAATGAACATGATACATAAGACAAGGAAAGTTTAACAATCAATGAAAACTTTTTTTGCAAAATCAGATAATACAACAATCAGCTATGAAAAGAAATTGAAACAGTCAATTAAATGAGTTTTTTAAAAAACTGCAATACTTTACATTGTAGGACTAAAGGGGACAGGGACACTGCACTCAGACCACTTCAAAGAGAGGAATTGGTCTGGGTGCTTATAGTGTCCCTTTAAAAGAAGGTTATCACAACATGTATTCATAATATGGGATGCATAGTTAACATATAAACATGAGTTAAAAAAATATTTCCTTTATAGATTGCTCTTCAGAAATGTATACATAAAATCAAGTAAATTTACAGAATTATACTAATCATGACCCATGCATTGGCATATAAATGTATTTTAAAACACCATGTCATTGCCAAAGGAGCCTGCATTAATGTGGGTTTGAAATGTGAAAAAGTGATACCTGCATTTGTTTTTTTGCATATTCAGCATGACATTTTTGGAGAATTGTGAAAACACCGTATTTCACGGCTGCTGTGTTTGAAGTAGATGCAGTGTACAGTAACCCTTGGAAAATGCAGGTGATACACAGCAGTAAGTTTCAAATTTTACTTAAAGGACCACTCTAGGCACCCGGACCACTTCAGCTTAATGAAGTGGTCTGAGTGCCAGGTCCTTCTAGGGTTAACCCATTTTTTCATAAACATAGCAGTTTCAGAGAAACTGCTATGCTTGTGAATGGGTTAAGCCTTCCCCTATTTCCTCTAGTGGCTGTCTCACTGACAGCCGCTAGAGGCGCTTGCGTGATTCTCACTGTGAAAATCACAGTGAGAGCACGCATGCGTCCATAGGAAAGCATTATGAATGCTTTCCTATGTGACTGGCTGAATGCGCGCGCAGCTCTTGCCGCGCGTGCGCATTCAGCCGAAGGGGAGGAGGATCGGAGGAGGAGAGCTCTCCGCCCACCGCTGGAAAAAGGTAAGTTTTTACCCCTTTCCAGAGCCGGGCGGGAGGGGGTCCCTGAGGGTGGGGGCACCCTCAGGGCACTCTAGTGCCAGGAAAACGAGTATGTTTTCCTGGCACTAGAGTGGTCCTTTAAATCAAATGATATCACATCTACTTTAATGATAATTTGCTGCCAGACAGATATCCATCACTGGACCAGAGCTGCCCCAAATGGACAAATCTGTTCTGTTCTGATCCGGATCATAACCCGTGCATTTGAATAAAAAATGTGTAATTGTTAAGAGAATCTGCATAAATGTGAATTGAAAAGGTGATACCTAGCAGTTGCATATACTAATAACATCTAGTTTATAAGCTCACAGGCTATTTAGCCTTTGTATAAAATTGCTTCAGTGGATAGATCTTCGCTCATTGGCAGGGCCCTCTTCACCTTTTGTATTGGCCTGTGTACATTGTACTGTTTTTCCCCCTAGTTGTACAGCGCTGCAGAATATGTTGGCGCCAGTAATAATACTACTACTGCATGGAATTCTGGGAGAATTTGGGAAACTGTCTTTCAAAGCTGCTTGGTCTCACGTAGACAATTCTATGATTTACGTGAAGTAAATAAATCTTGATCTTTTTCTAATATACATATAATACCTAGTATCATGGCATTCTCTAAAACCAGGGTACGTCTGGATTTAGCATAGTCTAGATTTACTGTAGTGTCCTGTGTTAAAGAGGAAGGAAGGGGATTGTAAATGGCAGCATTGTAACCTTTTCAACTTCAGGTTACAGAAAAAAAAGCTGATTGTGAAAGGTTTTACTAGCACTGCTCGAGGGCAGAAATACGTGTATAAATATTATTGTGTACTTGGTTACATAATTATATTCAGCAACTGTTGTTTCTGCAAGCTGGTTTGTGTTGTATTTCGATCTCTGCATTGTTTTACGTCCTTAGATCTGTTTGGAGAGACACGGTCACATTAGGATCTGCAACGAAGGCTCTCACAGGTGGTCCTAGTCACCTGTTTACATTATGTAAAATCTAACCAAAACAACTGCAAGTAAATGAAAAAAATAGACCATGCTAAGAGGGATTCCCACTTAAAGGGACTTTGTAGAGTTTGTCTGTGATTGCTTTTGCTGGCAATCATTTTAGAAGTCACAGTTATTGGCACTAGATGCTCTTATCGCTTTGAACTATATTTGAACTATAATTTGAAATTTTGTTTATAGTGTTATGATTGTGTTAATGAAACCAAGGTATTGACTCCTCAGACTTGGAATATCTTCAAGAGTACCTGTGTGCTCTGAACGCTAAAACAAAACTTTTTAGTAAATTGCTTTAATGGTTTTGATCCAAATAGATAAACAGCAATGGAGGCAGGGAGCAGTGGCTCTTAAAAATATTACACTTGACGTCTAGTATTTTTTTTTTTTTTTAAATCTCTACTTGGATCCTAAATGTATCTGTTTGGATCAGTGCTTTTCACAGTTTTTTTTTCTCTAAAAGGAGCAAACTGTTTGGATCAATGCTTTTCACTGTTTTTTTTTTCTAAAGGAGCAAACTGTTTGGATCAGTGCTTTTCACCGTTTTCTAAAGGAGACAACCAGTAGAAGAGACACATTTACCGCGAACGCAATCAGCATACACTGTGAGTGGAGCGAGGGTAGGATATGTGGTTAAGTTACATTTACTACCACTCACATTGCAAGCTGAGCTGACAAACCAGGTGGAGGAGGTTAAATACATTCTGCCTCGGTTCCACTCATTTGTCCTACTGTATGGGGCAGAGCAATGCAGGGAGAGGGCTGCTGCCTGCAATCCTATGACGGCTGTCACCTGCGGCAGAAAACCCCCAATTCTTCATTTCTACATATGTATTAGGTGCATACTGTGGCTTACTGAGAGCTGGCAGTGAAGACTCTGCAGGCTGCACAATGAAGAACTAAGATCTGGATCATAACGTTTTTGTCAACAATGTTTCATAGGTTTAACTGGATTGCAAATGCTGCATTCTATATATGGGTTCAGTTGCTTACATTTCAGCTGGCATTACATATTGATAAGTCAATAACTATCAAATGTTTTCAGATGATGGAATCAAACCGAGATTTTGGTAACTAAATTTGGTAACTGGATTCATTATTTAAAGGAACGCTCCAGGCATAATAAAGTTGTTATGGTGCCAAGGGGTCCCTGGCGCAGGCTCACCTTATGCAGTTAAATTGTTCTTGAACAGTTTAACCCCTTAAGGTGAGCCTGTGCCAGGGACCTCCTGTTCTCAAGCAGTTTAATCCCAAAATCTTTGTTCCAGCACAGAATCTCCTGGCCTCTGTGCCCTTCTGTTTTCTAAAAATCTCTAAACCAGAAGGGGCTTGCTGAATCCAATCAGTGATTCTGCATTCATAAAACTGGCTTGGAAAGAAACTTTTATTTTTCAAGAGAATTTTAGAAAACATAAGAGCAGTGAGGCAGGGAGATTCGACGCGACACTGGAACAAAAACTTTGGGGTTAAACCATTCGAGGGGTATCCTGGCACCATAACAATTTAATTTTGATTAAATTGCTTTGATACCTAAACTGTTCCTTTAACATTACTATGCATGTTGAACAATGTTTTGTTTGTATTTTCATTTATTTCAAATTTTATGCCTTATAGATGCTGAAAGATAGTTATGTACTAAATATATCTGTTTTAGTTTATCTAGTTGAATTGGCACACACAACAGGGAGTGGTTTTTGCCCTCTGATAATCCTTGTTTTCTGATGCAACAAATGTGAAATTTCCCCGCAGGCAAAGCATCAACAAAGATCAGATGGGGAGTAATTTATATGTGACCCCATTGATTTCACGTTTCCTACGAGTTGCCTAGTTGTGTTACGATGAAAAATGAGTTATTTCTCCTTTTCTTAAAATATGTAACAAAAATATTAAATGCGTTGCAGTCATTAGGTTGTACCACTTTGTTTTTCTTTCACTTCTGGTTATTATTAGCAGGTATTGGGAAGCCCTGCTGGTTCATTGCTGCCTTCTATTTGGTTATTTTAGTGAGCGCCTAAACCCTGTTTTTTTTTTTATTAGGTTGTATGTATAATATATATATAGATATAGATATCAGATTTCTATTTTCTTGCCATAGTGTTTTTTTTTTTTATGAAATTGCCATTTAGTGAATGAGCAAGTGCGCTGGATCTTGAATGTTGTATTAATTGGCCTTAACAGCACCATTATAATGTATACATGTTCATATGAGTGCAGCCCTCTTGGTTTCATATATATATATATATTATATATTGGCGTCCAGGCCAACTCTCCAGTGTTGCACCCCTCCCTGTCACACGTGTTTCATTCCAGGGCCCCATAAGAGTAGGTGTTAGGTTTCCAGGATAGGACCTGTCAAACATCGGTACATTGGCATTGTGGCAGCTTTGAAATTGCCATTTAGTGAATGAGTGAGTGCGCTGGATCTCAAATATATATCTATATAAATATTGATCATTACTTCTGGCACAAATCTATTAATATGTGCATTCATTTTTATTATAAGTTTAATCTATTTACACTGTGGCTCTGTATTTTTTTTATTTTAGGGCAGTTACAATAAAGACTTCATTTTTCTATTTTTGCATTTTCTTCACTTTTTGCAGCCTGAACAACCACTCACCACTATACTTTGCATACCTCTTATCTGAGTGCGGTGGTTTCCAATTCATCAAAAGCAAACATAGAAATGTATTCATATTGGAAAAGTTGACATTTTTATGCAAATGTTCATTCTCTGGAGGAATCCTATATGCTAAAACCGTCTCGGATTAAAACCGCATTGCTACCACAAGTGGAAGTATTTCACTTTATCTGCAGGGGTATTTTGTGTGTAGAGTTCTTGTTGTGCCAGTAAGAATATGAATTTTAATACATAGAGATTTCCAATCTGGAGTAGCTCTTTTCATAATTTTCTTACTTACATTTAAAGCATATTAGGCCATTCAACACAAAAGGCTGCACTGTGTTCAACCTCTGAACCACCTCTGCAAGTTCTTATTGGTATAAAACATACTGTAGCGGATTGTATTAAGCCTGTCCTGTATAATTCGTGTAAAAATGCATACGTATAATTGTATCTATGTCTATAGGAAAAGTGTGTATAATTTTCGTATGAGGGTTCGGTAGTTTTCATACGAATGAAACTACCGAACCATCAGACCACCCCAGTGAGAAGTGTGCGCCTCGTTAAGCATTCACACTTTCTAAACCGCAGCCTAATCGATACCGTCTAAGTGCCTGTGTGGTCACCGTTCGGCATATGAACCACGCGCGGTGGCCATCTTACGCACAAAAATCTCACCGGTGTTTGGTCATCGAGTGTCTGGAACTCAAATCAGACACTCGAACAACCAAACACCGCTGAGACCTCCAGAGCTCCATAACTCCCGAACGGAGGGACTAGGCAGCCCCCCGTTTGGTATAAACACTGTACCGAACAGGGGAATAAAGGCAAATGTAATAGTAGCTGTGGATGGCAAGGATTACTATGTGATTTACCTGCCGAACGGAGACCGACCGCAGGGCCAAAACTCATGGAGCTTTTTTCGGATACCACCTCGTGTGCGGTCGGTCAAACTTCACCCTCCACCTAACTCCCGAACTCCTGGTCCGATCTGGGTGAATTTTGGATATGTTAGTCACCCAGATCAGGGCTACCAGGGGGTATCCTAAGTAGTAGGCTATCTGCTGGTTTTAGGGTACATCCAGGTTTTGGGGAAAAGTACAGCACATTTAATGGGATTATGTGTCACACTAAGGGGAGGAGATGTGTGGGAGGTAACTATCACTTTATTGGCTACTGTCCTAATTATTGCAAATCCCTCCCTTGCATGGGATAATCTCTTAAAAGGAGGCTGTGTGAATTAAAAGTTAGTTCTGCTCCTGATGCTGTGTGTCGTCCAGTCATTGGGATCTGTATGGGGATATTCGTGGATTACTTTATTTGCTGGAATTACTGCTTCGTGGTGTTTTTACTACTTGTTTCTGAGCCTCACTGGGATCTATAGTGGAGTTAACCTGTGAAATATCAGGCCTCCGCTACACATACACTCCATAAGCATCCCATCAATGACTTTTGACCATCAACCTAACTGGGCATAGGCTTTAATTATTTATCACGTAGTGTCGATTCGGGGTTGGCAATCATTCTTTAGCTCAAAATATTAGATATTTACTTTCCATCCATTAATGATGCCTTAAAAGGGCTTTAATTGTTATCGTTCCCTAGTTGCAGATTAGCTTTAGGCCCCCGTCCTTCCATTTCCACTAAAAACGTAAGTAACTTACCTTTTCTCCAGCACGGAAGCTCCCTTGGTGCTGCCGGCCCCTCTGCCCCCAGCAACGTAATGCAGCTTTCAAGCCGATGATAGAGAAGCATTGGAAACTGATGCACATGCACAGTGCACTCACATTCAAATGCTTATCTTAGGTAAGCATTGAATTCACTGTTTTCCTCACATAAATTTCTACATTTCCAGGTTAAAAGAAAGGACTATTGCATTTAGAGGAACTGTGTTTAGTGGTCCTTTAATCTGTTAAATTATAAAATGGGAATTTCACTGTTAAATCGGCAAAAATATTTTTTTAGCTTTGAGTATGGTAAACGGGTTCTTATGGAGAGAGAGAGACTGAGTGTGTTTTATACATATCCGTCAAGCTAGAGCATTATAAATGATTTCCCGAGTTCTCCTCCTCCTTATTCTGTCAATCTGTGCTAGATTAGTGTTACTAACCATACCACCTAATTTGCATAGTACGTGTGCCTTGACCTCAGAACCAGCTTTTAAAACATCTAATCCTACTTATTAAGCAAGCAAACAGCAAGCAGTGCAGCCCTGTGTTAAGAGAAGGAAGAATTGTGTGATTTAGGGAGGCGCTCTTAATGCTGTCTGGATTAGAACTTTTTTTTCTTGTCCTATTAATCATATTTTCCTAACCTGTAAGACAGGTGTGATGTCAAGATGAGTAGCAGTGCACAAGGCGAGGGAATGCCAGCCATTGCCTACGTGCAGAAGCAGACGATGCCATGAGTTGTCCCAGCCTTTGATTAGATTTATTTTTTAATATTTGATAAAAACATGAGCATAATTATTTGAAGTGCCAAAGGCAGGGTCTATTGCCAACAAAGCGGTAACTAAGCAACTCTGTGTCTGTATTTGCATTTCTTTTTCTATATAGCGTTCCAGTCCTATCCGTAATATCCTGTTACATTGCTCCTTGCCTCTAAGTACAATTAAATGTCGATTTTAATCATTTTTGTTCCCCTAATTTATTTGTATCCCCGACGGCACTGTGCTGGGATTGGTGAGACCACACAGTACTGACATTTTTCTGTAGTGATTTTTATTACTGTGCTTCCAAATTTGATGCATAAAGTGTTTGGGGAATGGTAGTAAGGACTGATGTGTTTTTGTTTTTTGGTGGATTTTGTTTGATGGAATAATTTCATATTCTGTTCAGCTAGGATCACACGTACAACTCCCTGCTAGTTATTACAGCAATGTTTTCAAGCAAATAAAACATGTTTTAATGTGCATGTTTCTTCTGCAATCATAACATTTCTAGATTGCATATATCACTATTATGTCATTTAAAAAAAATCCAAGAACTATGATTACAAGACCAAAAAAATGGCATTGCACTAAATGTTAATCACATGCTACAAAAACCTTTAGTTTTTACTCCAAATAAATATACATAAAAAAAAATGTAATTATTAAAATTATATAAAATAATTTTAGGGTAAGACTTTGCATTTGTATGGCATGTCCTTCCCACAAATTCTGAGTGATGCTTTATCAGTGGGGCCATCACCCAGTCGTAATCAGATTGTGATGATGGTTCCCTTATAGATAAATATTGTTCCCATTTGTGGATATGTTATCCAAAACCAAAAGTAAATTATTAACATATACGGTACCTCTGGGTTTGTGGATTTTTACTTTTTTGAGATTTGACGTAACAAAACCGTATAAATGTTTAAGAATAAGCAGAAGTAAAATCTTGCTAAGACATGGCATATGTAAATCCGCTAAGCAGAAAATATTAGACAATGAATGATTACTTGGTATATCAGTTTTTAAGGTTAGTTTTCATCAGCAATGTTAGTATTTAGGATCCTATGATATTAACACGATGGCTTTTCTGTTGCCATAGGTCTCAAAATGAGTAAGATGCTAATTAGTTAGACATGGACATAGACTTACCCTACGTAAAACACATACAATTAATATGAATGCCCAACACGATGGTCTAACTGTGACTTCATGCTGGTTACACTGCCTTGAAAGGGTTACCGTTGCCACATTGTAGAACACACTCTGAAATGGAGCTCACTGGGTGAAGAACGGCCTACCACTAATAGTGGGCACAGAGAATGAACCATGACCTATTTTTACTCTCATTCTGATCATACAAGATTTTGTTACTGACTGATAAAATGCAAATAAATTCCAAGAGTAACTATTAATAAATATGATTCCCTATGTTTTTTTTTTTTAATTCTTTATTTTGATTTGTGCATTGCAAAACTCGTGAGCCATCAAAGCTCGTATAGATATATCCTGTAGCATGTAACATATTACAACAGCAAGCGTAAGACAGGCATTGCGTATGTGCACTTTTCCATTTTTGTTGGACATAAACAATATAAACATTTCCATCTGTCAATACAGCTCCGATCATCTGTAATACAGTATTTACAGCAGGACTGATTCGCAGTCTCCGCACATTAGTACAATTTCTGCAGTACCCACATGCCTCCGTCATTTACCAACGTGCTTTCTTTATATTTGTCGTACACGGCAGTATTGACCGTCTGGAAAGCCAAGACACACTCCCTACCACTTGTCTCTAGAATAATAGTGTAGATAACTTTTCGTGGCCTATCTAATATGACTGTGCATTTTTCAGATAGTGCGTCCCGGCCGTAACCTAGATTCTTAGTTAGCTATAACAATTCTGCCGGGGTAATCGGACCCATGGGCACCTCACTAGGCTTATTACCTAGTGGTTACGACTAGAGATCTCATTAGCTATATTTTCCTGCTTCTTATCCTGTAGATGTCGGGGCTGTGTTCTAATCCAAGCATACGGGAGTAGGAAAAAGAAAAACAGAAAGGAGTTTCACTAAAGTGAAACCTGGAAGATTTGAGAAGATAAGGAAAGAGAGAAAAAGGACATGGATAGAAAGAACAGCAAAGACAGAGAGTGAAGGAGGAAGAGAAGGAAAATCAAAGTATTCGGCGGGGCACCTGAGGACGAGACGAAGGAGACGGGGGGCCAAGGGGCAAGCGACCAGGGGGGGGGGGACCGAGGCGACCCCCTGAAGTCCCTCCAAGCATCTAAGAGCTCAGTGGGCTGTCATCCCACGGCTCCCACAGCTTCCGGAAATCCTCTGTGGTCCCTCTAACTCTTGCCGTCAGGTCGTCCATTAAGTATACTTCCGGGGGCGGGGCCTGACTGCCGAGTGAACCAGATGTGCATACAGAGAGCTCTGGCACAACTGAGCTTAATTTGACCTATTATCGACAATAATTGTGATCTTAGCAACTCTGCACAACAGAGGCTCATTGCTGAAAGGAGTGGGAGCTCATGGAAACTTGTTCCGTGATTTTCTGACAAGATCTTCCACACTTCCCATATGCGGCCTAGAGTGGAGAGTGACCTAATGGCCGGGAGAGACGGCCGATCTCCCGACATGGGGACCCCTCTGAGCAGCAACTCTCTTGATGCCCCGCAAACCCCCCCCCTGGACCGGTGGGAGTTATCCCGGTCCCCACTGGGGAACTTCGTATACCGGCTGCACGAATCTCCCGCCGGAGCAAAGCATGCATGCTGACCCTAAAATGGCCGCCGAGCCTCAATCTCCACAGTCTCGAGGGGATCCAGGGACCGAGACATGGAAAGATCGCTTTGAGATGCGGTTCAATCGTATATGCCAAGCGTTCTGGAGGCGCTTGGAACTTAAATCCGCACTTCTGAACTCACCTGCTACAGCTGAGGTAATGGATGAAGCGGCAGCTCATCGATCCGACGCTGGGTCGGGGCCCCACGTGGCAGCGAATCGCCAGGCATCCAAGCATACTGCAGCTCGACAGCACCAAAGGCCTGCCTTCCCATCTCGTCTCTGCTTCTCTGCGCGGCACTCTGGAGGAAGACGAGTCCGTGCTTACAAACCGCCCTATCGAACAGTACACTCCTGTTGGCAACTAACACGAGCACAAGGAATACCCAGAGGCCCGGAGCAGGTTAAGGGACTCTGCCGCATGTCTGTCGGCGGGATGCAGGAGCACGCAGGCATTTGTGGCTGGCAGCGACCTCACACACGAAAAGGTGGACTTATGTTTTCAGGGGTTAGCAGCCTGCCATTAATGGGCATCGGCTAGGCAGATCCACGCACAGGACCATTCGATGTAAAGTTGTTTTTAACTCTGAAAGGCAAAAATCACACTAGCTCATTCGTACTCTCGACCTGTATGATCTCATGCGGTAACTATCTTGCATTATCTACTCTGCAAGCAGCTCACGATATTATTTAGATATACACCTTTTTTAATCCCTATCTACAGTGGCACAGTTGGGCAACACTGTCTCTAGCTCCAGAGGGAATCTTTATTTTCAGTTTTATGCTGCTTTTCTTTAGTTACTATTAAACTTTTCCTGCATGCCTTTATAGTTAATCTCACATACCACATAAGGCACACAACCAAGCAATACCATGTATCGTAGATTTAATATGCTAGTCCTCTTCCAGTTACCATGATATGATGACCTAACATGTTTACTATGATGACTATAAAACTGTGCTCCAACTTTGCAATGCCATACTCTAATTGACCGCTATGTATGAGGTCATGTAACCTGTTACCCCACGACAAATGCATGCCGTAATGATATAGATAGATGGGACAGGGCGGGCTCCTTCCCTAGGAGGCACGTCTCCATGGTCACACCAGCCTATTTAGCTACCATTCTCCCTCTTGCTGTGGATCTGCCCCGGCGGTTATGGGCGTGCTGGTCCAGCCACTAACGTACAATCTGTTAATCTAGCATACACATGCACTGAAAATAGTACCCAGCGGCTACTCAGCGAAGGAATTAAAGGGAAACTCCAGTGCCAGAAAAACGATCCGTTTTTCTGGCACTGGAGGGTCCCTCTCCCTCCCACCCCCCAATCCCCGGTTACTGAAGGGGTGAAAACCCCTTCAGTCACTTACCTGGGACAGCGGCGATGTCCCTCGCCGCTGTCTCCGCCTCCGCGACGCTCCTCCCAGTGATTGCGTCGGCCGGTGGGCGAGACTGATCTCGCCCACCGGCCGAGGAGACGTAATGCGCATGCGCGGAAATGCCGCGCATGCGCATTACGTCTCCCCATAGGAAAGCATTGAAAAATCATTTCAATGCTTTCCTATGGGGTTTTGAGCGACGCTGGAGGTCCTCACACAGCGTGAGGACGTCCAGCGACGCTCTAGCACAGGTTTCCTGTGCTAGAACCCAGGAAGTGACCTCTAGTGGCTGTCTAGTAGACAGCCACTAGAGGTGGAGTTAACCCTGCAATGTAATTATTGCAGTTTATAAAAAACTGCAATAATTACAGCTGCAGGGTTAAGGGTAGTGGGAGTTGGCACCCAGACCACTCCAATGAGCAGAAGTGGTCTGGGTGCCTAGAGTGTCCCTTTAACTACAGTTTAGCGTGTTACCCTATCTTGATTTATTTTACTTGACTATGTTAATGTCAACCTATATAGAATGTTTCAGTCAATCGTATTGCCTTCTCATTATCTGACATTACATGTATCAGCCTGTTTATTACTTTTAAAAAAAAAATGTGCAGTACCATTACATGCCACAGTCGTATGCCTTTTGAAATATGTGTATTTGCCGTCGTGGCATGGCAAGCTTGTTTGTCAAACTCTTGCACAGCAAAAATAAAGAATTAAAAAAAAAAAAAGGATACTTCCCTAATTCTTGCTATGACACTCGCTGTGTGTGGTGTATCTGGTTGTAGCCATGTGTGTGCTATAGCTCTTCTCGCAGCTAGGGTGACTTTATGCATTAGTTTTTGTTCCCTTCTAGTCCAGCTCTCTATGGATCTATTCAATAAATATACCCAAGGATCCAAATCCGGGGCTCTGGAAAACACCTGTACTAGGAGGCCCCTTATGTCCCTCCAGAACCTGGCGACCCTTGAACACTCCCACCACATGTGTAAATATGTCCCCTTTACACCACAGCCCCTCCAGCAGTCGTCAGTAATGGTTTTGCGCATTTTGAGCAGCATAACTGGGGTCGTGTACCATCGCAACATCATCTTAAAGGATTGTTCCTGTAATGTCACGCATACCGAAGTGTTTCTGCTGGCCTCCCATATCTCCTGCCATTCTATTCCTTTGAGTTCTTCCCCAAGATCCCGCTCCCACCGTTCGATATATGCTAGTCCCCCCCTTAGTTCCCGTGCATAGGTGTGTGTACAGTTGGGTTATGAGACCTCTGGGGATTATCTCTGACTGACATATTGATTTGAAGAATGTCAGTTTCTTTTGTGCTATAGATTTTATATGTGACTGTCTGCCGAAGTCATTAATCTGTAAATATCTAAAGAAATCGCTAGGTGTGAAATGCCTCTCTTGTTTAAGAGCGTCAAAAGTGATTATCTCGGGGCCCTGGTAGATATGGTTAATCCTTTGTATGCCTGCTCGTTCTATATTCCTAAAGTTCTTTGCCTCCATTCCCGGGGCAAACGCTCTGTTGCGCAGTATCGGCATAAGGGGTGATGGGGAAGACGCCAGTGCAAATTTAGGTCCATAGGAGTCCCAAAGTCTGAGGGAGTTCAAAATTGCCGGGCACGTAACCCTGATCAGAGGTCTGTGTTCCCTAGGGACCCACATTGCGTACTGGGGGAGATCCGCACCCATCATTCGTGATTCTATCTCTACCCATTTCCGCTCATCAGAGGGCGAGTGCCACAGTGCAATCTGTGTCAGCTGTGCCGCCAGATAGTAATAGAATAAATTAGGGAGGCCCAGACCCCCTTTCTGTTTGGGGATTCCCTATGTTTTAATGGCCATGTCGTACTGTTTTAATGCTGGGTTCAGTTCATATTAATTGTTAGCAATTTCCAATTGGAGAAGGAGAAAGAAAAATATTCTACTTGGCCATCAACTGGAGTTTTAGCTCAAAAGGCAATCAACGTAGGCAATGAAGCACTCTATAGCTCTATTATAATATTGCAAAGCACTGCAGAATACATTGGCGCCAATAGTAATATGGCCTTGTCCTATAGCTTTTCAAACTGATTTTTTGCAACAAGTAGTGAAAAGGTTTTTGTGGCTCACAATGAACCAAAATGAGTGATTTACATATACTTTGAATGCCACAATCTTAAAATATGTCTATCCACAGAATTAACTAATTGAAAATGTGTAGGGATTTTTTCTGTGTTGGAGACACACAAAACTTATATACAAAGGAATCAAAGAAAACAGTTACTGATTGTTTTTAAAGCATTGCCAATGGTCCTTCTTTGTAAAAGTGTGAAAATTAAACAAGTAAGTGCAATCCTCCCTCTTCTGATATTGAGAAACCTGTAAATTATATGAACATGTGTATGCCCCAGAGGCAGCCGAGTTTCATTGCAGCTAGAAAATTTAATTTCAGTGGGTAAGTGGAACATTGCAGAAGGGAATGTGTCCAGGTTTTAAACTATGTTTACAAGTACATGAGTATTCGTAGCCAACAAACTGACTGTTTCCCATAATTACAATTAATGGTTCTGCTGTTATCACTCCAATTAATAGAGTACAAATAAAATCATATTGGCCCATAATTACTGCAAAGCCATTTCCAGTTGCATTCCTCCCAACATCTCAATGGACAAAGAAGGACATTTAATAGTAGGGGTGTGGGTCTGACCAGGAGCTGGGCTGTTCTGAGAAGTTTTAGATGACTTACTAATACCAATTTGTGCAACTAAAATGTAATTTATAATAAGAACAATGTATCTGATTTACAGACTGATTTCTAAACACATTCATTGTAGTTTAAAAACACATTACAGGGATTATTTTTGCTCTGAAGGTCTGGTATAAATGTAAGCAAAGCAAAAATACTGAGATCCTACAAAAGAGGGACATTAGGATAGAAAAGAGGGACAGAGGGATTTGGGGCCAAAATAAATAGTCACACTAGGGATCTATGAGTTGTTTTAAAACAGATGTTTGTTTAATTAACTTGGCCGTGTAGCTATTAATTTTGTGTTATACTCAAATGCTCTCCGTGTTCATGTTAGACTAATAATTTTTAAGATTCTTTCATTATAAAATGAACGAGTTTTAGCAGATAGACAGCACTATATAGCATGATTATAGTATTGTTGGTTAGGGCTCAATGCCATATTACACTCAGCCAATCTTGTTATTCTTAAAGTAACGCTGCATGATGCAGTTGAGTCTCCTTTTTGAGTCAACATAATACATCTAAAAAATACATCTAAATACATCTAAAAAACATTATTAAATAAAACAATTCTCCTTAATATCTGGTTTTAGAATAGCTGCTTCTCCTGCAATGATTCCTACCAGCACCAGGAATATGTGTATGGACTTGTATACACTTTTGGAAATGCTTGGGACATTTTGGGGAAATGCTTGGGAAATTTATACTTTTTTCTATTCTATTGAAACTGCAAAGCAGTTTTTTATTTTTTCCACACCCACGCATCAAGCATCATTAAAAAAAATCAGCACAATGCACTCTTATACCTTAAAGGGACACTATAGTCACCTGAACAACATTAGCTTAATGAAGCAGTTTTGGTGTATAGAACATGCCCCTGCAGCCTCACTGCTCAATCCTCTGCCATTTAGGAGTTAAATCCCTTTGTTCATGAACCCTAGTCACACCTCCCTGCATGTGACTTGCACAGCCTTCCATAAACACTTCCTGTAAAGAGAGCCCTATTTAGGCTTTCTTTATTGCAAGTTCTGTTTAATTAAGATTTTCTTATCCCCTGCTATGTTAATAGCTTGCTGGACCCTGCAAGAGCCTCCTGTATGTGATTAAAGTTCAATTTAGAGATTGAGATACAATTATGTAAGGTAAATTACATCTGTTTGAAAGTGAAACCAGTTTTTTTTTTTTCATGCAGGCTCTGTCAATCATAGCCAGGGGAGGTGTGGCTAGGGCTGCATAAACAGAAACAAAGTGATTTAACTCCTAAATGACAGTGAATTGAGCAGTGAAATTGCAGGGGAATGATCTATACACTAAAACTGCTTTATTTAGCTAAAGTAATTTAGGTGACTATAGTGTTCCTTTATGTGCATGTAGTGTTTCTTTTAAAATAGTTCCATTAGCTAATAATAACCATAGTTTTTATAAGGTGCTGTTCCAACTACTTTACAAATCTAACACTCATACTGATAAGATATTTTGAATACCCAAACCCTTCTCATAATTTTTTTTAAATTATATTCTATTTTGATCATTTCTTTTTCTAAAGATGAATGGGACATTTTCTTATTAAGTGAATGTAAATTGACATAACTCTTTGTTTAGACCAATATAACTGCATGCTCTTGAATGTGAACCAAGATTAAACATACCTAATTCATCTTTCAGGTTTGGCCAATCATCTTTGCTGCCTATAGCAGTAGATGCAGCTAACAATAGGATATGTCCTACAAGAGAGCTGCAACAGAACATTGCAAACTCCACATATATGGCTCAAATACATTGGCAGAAATGCCCAGCAATTATCGATTATGCATGCTTTATCATGCATTAAACTTTCAGTTGATTTTCTCTGGGATACCAAATAGTTAGTCTAGGACACTAAAAATAAAAAGGAGCAAAATAAAAAGAAACAGTGAGTGATTTGTACACCTCCCAACATTTAATTGTATGAATGCAGGACACGGGCGGACTGGTAATGCCTTGCGCATCACTTATGACTCTGCAACTGTTGGGCACGCTGGGTAAAGGAAATTGTGCTGCGCAAAAAAGTTGTGTCCCAAATTAAGACTGTCCAACCAGTTCCAGGAGTTTCGGGAAGTAGCTTAATGTATAAAGATTGGTTTATCATCTTAGAGACACAAGCAGATTATAGTAGTGTGTATCACGCGAACATAGAATACATTGTTACAACATTTAAAGGACATTATAGTCACCAAAACAGCTATAGCTTAATGAAGCAGTTATGGTGTATAGATAATGTCCCTGCAGACTCACTGCTCAATTATCTGCCATTTAGAAGTTGTCACTTTGTTTATGCAGCCCTAGCCACACCTCCTTGCATGTGACTTGCACAGCCTTCCAAAACACCTCAAGTAAAGAGTCATCTAATGTCTACACTACCTTTATTGCAAATTCTGTTTAATTTAATATTTTCTTATTTCCTGCTCTGTTAATGGTTTTAATAGCTTGCTAGACCCTACAGGATCCTGCTGTATGTAATTCAAGTTTAATTTACAGAGCAGGAGATAAAAACGTTTAAAGTAAGTTACATCTGATTGAAAATGGAACTATTTTGTTTTCATGCACTCTGTCTCAGTCACAGCCCGGGCAGGTGTGGCTTGGGTTGCAAAAACAGAAACAAAAGTAATTAAACTCCTAAATAGCAGAGAATTGAACAGTGAGACTTCAGATGTATACACAAACACTGCTTAATTAAAGGACCGCGAACCTCAATGCAAAAATCGCATTGAACTCACGCATCTTGAGTTCAGATGCCCATAGGAAAGTATTGAGTAATTCTTTCCAATGGGCGGTTTGAATGCGCGCGTGGCTCTGGCCGCGCATGCGCATTCGGCTCCACTCAGGAGCTGACCTCAGCAGGGGAGCAGAGGTCACCAGCGCCGAGGGAGCCCGGCGCTGGATTAGGGTGAGTGGGAGGGGAGGACCTAATAACTATTTGGACATTCCTGGCACTATAGTGCTCCTTTAAGCTAAAGTTGTTTTGGTGACTATAGTGTCCCTTTTAACTACAATGGCATATGGGATATTTTTGATATTATTATTAAACATTTAGAATGCCATGGTAAATTTGACAGGTAAAAATGTTACTTACTTCTGCACAATTTTGTTGATAGGTGTTCAAATTCAAGTCTTTTGTTTCATGTTTTGTAATTGTAGGTGTAACTCTGCACAGGTCACACAGAGGACAGATTCAGTTTGAAGATACTGCGTCTGATAAAATTAGAATTGCAGACCCATACAGGCTTTACATAGCTTCATTTTGAGAATGTAAATTACCATAGCTTCCAGTGTGATCAATGGCAATTACACATACATTATCTAGCAGTGTGTCATTGTATCATCATTAGCACCTGCTCTGACGGGTCTTTCACCCGCAACCATGCAGCAGTGTTAATTAAAAGGCAGATCCAGGGAGGATTTACCAACCTTTATAATTTATTATATAGATAAAAAAAATTCACAACTTTGTATAAAAAGAAAAAAAAATATTTTTTAAAATGCTCTCCCAGAACACTAGGAACTGAAGATACTTTAACCAGGGAATACAAATTCCCCAAAATACCAGCAGGTTCATTACAATACCATAAGTAGTATGTGTGACTATTTTTGTTTTTGCTTATTACACCTAAAGTATTGTTATAAAATTATATTTGTGCTTCTACAATTATATTTCAGAACCTGCATGAAGTATTATAAGGCAAGGGCTACCATATTCTTTACTTATACCCTAAATATTTATAAAACAGAAGGAAATATATCTGCAAAGGATGAACAGATGAATTAAAATGATCATTTAACTGTTCAGACTTTGCAGGTATATTTAGTCCTGCTGGGTCTTCATACACGGCGCCCACTAAAAGTCTCCTCTTCTGTCCTTTGTAGTGCGTGCACTTCATATAATGCGCATGCCCAGTTCACCCGTCAGGTGGCGTGTATTGCCTTTGCCGATGCGATCTTTTGAAAGTCAGCGCCGAAAGAAGATGAGTAAGAATTTGACAGCCAATGACATTTTTTTTTTTTTTACAAATGACATGGAGTTTGACTAAAGCTCCTGCGGTTTCTTCATAAGTAGTCCCTACTTTTCCTTATGTATAACTTTGAAAACAAACCTTATTTTACAGAAAAATAATCTGAGCTGCCTAAGGGCACAAACTAAAGCACCCACGGGGAGGGGAGGAGTGACTGGGCCACTTTAACAGGTTTGTTATGTGTTCTAATTCTAGGTGATTGACTATAGTTATTATTTTATTATTTATATAGTACCAGCAAATTCCGCAGCGCTGTACAATGCTAATAGGACTCATATTAATAGGAGTTATAAAAGGGTTCAGTTTGCAAACTGAGAATAGCTATGTTTACATAATTATGTGACACAACAATTCAGATCTCCAAATGTGTCATTATCATATCCCTATTAGCAGCTGATGATGGCAAGAGATTTTTCTATTTAAAAAAAGCTCTGCTCTTTTTTTAAGATTTTTCTGTAATCCTTGACCAGCCTTTTGGAAAGTTTTCTACTCAAATGAGTTTACAACTACAAAAACAATGTTAAGTAAACAAAGGGAAAGTAATCCCTCAATGCTACATATTAAATTGTATCACTCTTGCTCTGTCTGAGAAGCTTATATCATGTAGCCAATAGTGAGATAGTGACAGAATCCAGATAAGAATTCGAAAGATTCTGTAACCCATTCGGTTTAATGTGTTCTAGTTCTGTGTGGACTTGCTGATAACAGATTTAAATGCTGGTGAAAGTGAGTTTTCTTGCAATATCACTGGAAATACCTGTCAAACAGCCGCTCTCCAGTCTCTACCTGCAGCTTTAAGTGGGTTATCAAATAGTGGCTGCAGGTAAAGACCAACAAAGAGTTACTGCTCAGAGTACTGGGCTATATAATAAAACTTTCATCAAAGTAAACCTGATTATTTTCCACACAGCTTTCCTGAAAGGATGTTATGATTTTCTAGATGTTTGGTGGCTGGTGATAACTTTGACTTTTATGATGTCATGTGAAAGGCCACGGCTTGTACTTCCTCCATTGGGCACACTGCGAGAAAAAAAAAAAAGAGAAACTAGTGTTTTATCATTTAACTTTTTCATTTGGAGTTGTATTAGTAAATTAACCATTTAATAAAGAACCTGTTAGTAGTTAAACTGACTTAGAGTGGTAACAAATCAATGCTTAAAATGTCTAAGGAGAAAAACGTTTAAGCAACTCACTCACTAATGCACAATTTGTAGGTTCAGCTCTTGATAAGCCTTATATTGGTTCAGATCAATGACATTACTGCTGATAAAAGCTTATCAGAAGCCAACATAATAAATATCAACTTTCACGGACATTCAGCACTGCTTATTATGAAAAAAATAATTTGTTGAAATTTTCATTAAAAATCTGTCAAGTCAACATAGAGTGGAAACTCACAAAATCAGCACAGCTATGGCAATCTACACGTTTTGTGATGACTTACACTTTATCAAGACTACCTATACCTTCTAAAGTTCAGGCAATCAAGGAAACAACAATAAACTATTGGTGAGAATCTACCAAGGTTCCCATCTAAGACACAGAGTAGAACATGCCAACAGTTCTACTTCCAACAGTTGCAAAAGGCTATAGGAGCATCTTCTAAATATCATCTGAAAGTCACTGTTTATTATTTAGACTATGGAATATTCGTGGACTGATTGTCTTTCTCAGCAGTCCTAAGATGGAGGCTACAAATAATGAATGGATGAAAAACGCTGTAATGACGATTCTGCATGTTGCTGCAGGAGTGTGATATCTGTACATTTTTGGGACGAAAGAGCTATCTTTTCCCTGTTTTCATAGATTTTTGCACATATTCGGAAGCTGATTAATATTGGTTTAAGTATTTAAACCAATACCTATACTTTACATTCAAAATATCAGATGAGGTGACCTATATCCTCATAAATGGCGTCATCAGATTTGAGAACTCAAAGTTGTTGATAAATGCTTTTTCTAACTATTTGCCCAGTTTTATTTTTAACAGCCGGCCCATTTCTTGAGTTCTACTGCTTGAATTTCAGCTTACAATTAACACAACTAAAACTAAATTTTAAAATATAAATATATATGGGGTGCATTGACGTTGTGGCAGGCTTATGCAATGTATGATCATATAATGTAACTAAATCCCCATTATTTTTTTTGCCTAGATTAGGTGTTTTTAAAAAAACTTTTGAAAACTAATAAAATCTGTCAACATTGAAGTTGCTGTTTAGTAAATAGGAGAGTGCGCTGGATCTTGTGTATTGTTTATTTTATTTATATATATATATATATATATATATATATATATATATATATATATATATAATTGTGTCCTTACTTTGTTGATTGTACACTGAGGAAGTCACACAGCTGATGAAACCCACTGGGAGAACAAGCCTGGCACCAAAAGTGGCATTAGTGAACCTGACGTTGACGGGAGGAAAATGTTTTGCTAATGTCAGGAAAATACTTATTACACAAACATTTTAAAAATAGTAAACCTGCAGGGCTACATTCCACCAGAATTCTAGAGATATAATTATTCTACTTATAGTGCATGTAATTGCTTTATATTTTAACCCATGTGTATGCACATATATACATGATGCCATGCGCACCTGAGCAGTATTTTTTTTCTCAATTCTTTCAAATGGGAATGCACTCATTGGTTGAAATAAGCAGCCACATCCTAATTGCTTTGGAGGTTGTAGTATCCTATAGATATCATGGATAAAGTCACATGTTCATAATATTTAGAATAAACATTGAATGAAAATTAAAAAAAATATAGTAGAATGTGTGTGTTTGTTTTAATAATCTGCATAAAAATTAGTTAAAGTGACTGTCACGCCAAGAGTGCATAATTCAATGTTGCACAATAGAATATTACCATTTGATGTAATTTGTGTAGTGTATATATGAATTGGCCACTTGGTAGAGATCAGATGACAGAAGGGATAATGTAAATTGCATAGGATTGTAAAAAGGGGCAGATGGTTTACCATATGGATTGATCCTTTGATTAATCAAAGGCTCTGCAAGGTGTGAGAAGTCACACATAAGTGGCCTGGAAGTCTGGTTTAAATATAAACTAACTCTCTAAATTGCCATTCGTCTAGATTCCCTCTTAGGGGGTCCTTTGATGTGTTAATGACCATTAGCCTTGTGTTCCAGTATCATATCCAAGAGAAACATTAATATTTACCCACAGATTAATAATTAAGCCTAATTTTTTATTATATTTAGAATGGGACAAGCATAATCTTCTAATCAAGCTCAAACATGATTTGCGTAACTTAGTGGAAGGGATTGTGATGTCCTCTATAGTGGGTCACAAGTAAGGAGTGTGACATATATATGGAATGGGAGATTGGCAACAAATTCATAGATGCAATATTATTTCTGTGGCAAGTATGTAAGAGGAGATAGAACCAAATGTTTCAATTTGGATTGATGTTGGTCTGGAACACAAATGGGTGGTCACTTAAAGTTACAATAGGAACGCCTTATCCTACACCGCTGGGCAAGGCTTGGTAATCCACAGGGTATATATCTAATGATACTGAAGTGTGTATTGGGCTTGCTTGCGGGCCAGAATCTAATTCTGAGTGAGTCACCACCTTTCTTAGCAGAGACTCCCTGGGTAGAAGTTTTACTTTGAAAACCTGAGTAAGTTTTTAGGACTTCTGTTATTTTATCCCTTTTGGTTTTTATCTGTATTTGATTGTCTTCTATATTTGTGTATGCACTGTGACTATTTTTTGCTCATAATAAATATTCCTTTATTAAGTTCAGCCTTTGTCTGGTGAAGAATCATGTTACCTGAAGAGACTAATTAGTATTTTGCAATTACATAGATATTGTGGTAAGTTATATTTGGTGGGTTTTTATTATTAAGTTACCTGGGGGACCAAGGCACCCCATTTATAAATTGCCTTGGTTGTGGCAGCGTTGAAATAGTAATATTTATATTATTATGGTTAAGTGTGGGTGGTGTTAAGTGGGATTTTAAAATGATTTCCGGTCTAGTGCAGACAAATAGTGAAATTTAACCCTTTCACAACCACAACTACGTCACGCACACTCTTGAAGTAGGGTGCATTAATGACAGTGACTTTTAAATATAACCAAATGATGGTGGTAACAGGTATAAGTATTTATTTGACTGATTTTGGAATGGGGTTGCATTATTGTTTCTCCATATTAAATTACTGATAATACAGCTAAAATTCTACTCACAGCCAATAACTGACAATAAACTAATGACGGTCCTCTGTCTAATAAATAAATGTTGACTTTCTGGAGGAATGAAATGGGCATTACTGCCTCATCTATAACCTATCTATTAAAGAGGATATATCATATTTTTTTATATTATTTAAAACTAAAGTTCACATCGAACGCATGTGGTATTTTGCAATGAATACATATAAGTACGTTTCCTGGCTCTGTGGGAGCAGCCATCTTTAAATCATCTTTGAACCTAATCACAACTTATTAGATGAAAGATAGAACATGTAACCAAGAGGTCGTATGTGTTCATAATTCTTGAAATCATTCACAATCCCCGGGCTAGCTCAAAAATTCCCTCTGGAACAGTTTCAGAGCTTCAAATGAAATATTAAAGAGACACTATAATCACCAAAACATCTTTAGCTTAATGAAGCAGTTTTGGTGTATAGATCATGTCCCTTCCGTCTCACTGCTCTATTATCTGCCATTTAGGAACTAAAACACTTTGTTTATGCACCCTAGTCACACCTCCCTACATGTGACTTACACAGCCTTTCTAAACACCTCCTGTAAAAATTCATCTAATGTTCATACTTCCTTTATGGCAAATTGTGTTTACTTTAAAATTTCTGATCCCTTGCACTGTTAATAGCTTCCTCGTGTGTGTGACTAAAGCTCAATTTAGAGCGCAGGAGATAATGTTTAAAGTGAGTTACAACTGAACTGAAAGTGAAACCATTTTTTTTCATGCAGGCTGTGTGAGTCACAGCCAGGGGAGGTGTGGCTAGGGCTGCATGGACAGAAACAAAAGTGATATAACTCCTAAATGATAGTGAATTGAGCACTGAAACTTCAGAGGCATGATCTATACACCAAAACTGCTTTATAAAGCTTAAGTTGTTTTGGTGACTACAGTATCCCTTTAATATGTATTAGCTGTAAACTAGAAATGCACTATACTATTTTACTATTTAATTAATCTATTACTATGACCTTTTAAATGTGAATAACATTTACTGTATTCTTATATTTTCAGCAATGATTAAAAAAAAAAAACCAAAAAACAATACACACTAAGAGATGTGAGTGTATTGGTTGTCAATAAACTTTTCCATGATTACATTGCGGGGGGGAAGGGGGGGGGGTGTATTTCTCATTTTACACCTACTTTAAATAAACCCATGCTTAACAACAATCCATCTAGGTGCAACGAATTGATCGCTCCATGCATTCAATAGTGGGATGCACTATGAGCTTGTGCTGATTATTGTGTGTGTGTGTGTATTGCATCCTTGAGACTAATTACACTCTAACCAGGAGAAGCACACAGTGCAGGGGGCAGCTCCCTCTGTTATTCTCCATTTGCAGTTTTATCTCCAGTGTCTGTATGCTTGTCAGACTCAGTGCTGACTGACTCAATTTCCCTGAGGTTGAGCTGAAGCATTGTTTGAACACTGACGGAATTCTCTTGGCCCCTGCTGACGGACAATGCCACTGATTCCTAACTTCCTGAGCAGACCAGACAGCTTGCTGTTTTCTTCTTGTCTCCTATCACCCCCTGTCATTAAAACACAGGACTGGTTTCTGCTTTAATTTGTGCTGATACTCAAAACTCTAAAACTGAGAAAGAGGGCACAATGTACGTGTTGTCACAGCTCTCCATTATCACTTTTTCCAGAGTGTGCATTTGGCTTTCCGTGCCTGTGCACGATGAAATTGGAGATATGCTTTCACTGATAAGTTAAGCGTAATTTTCAAACTTCTCTGGAAACGGAAATGCCTGTCTGTTTTTCTCTCTTTTTTTTTTTCTTTCATTCTTTTTCAAACCAAGATCAGCAAGACATTTTGTGTAAATATGAGCAGTTCGAGCTGCTTCCTTTTGCATGTAAATGTGATTCTAGCTGTATTTACCACTAGTTTACAATAAAAGCTAAATCCCCAAACATTCTTTCGTTCCCTCGATACCTCGGCTGTTCCACCGCTCTAGTTTTCTAGGAATGCAAGGAAGGAGCAAGAGTTGGCCTTGTTTTCATCCACTGTTTGTCTTAACTTTGTGCCATTTTATTCTATATTCAGTATCTATGAATAAAAAAAGGCATATGGAAACAAATCCAAATTTTCTTTTCCTCCCTCCCGCCCCCACCATTCAGTTGGTTTTTTTTTACGCTTTAGAAACCATTAGAAAACTTTTCTTTCTGTTGCACAATTGATTAAACGTTATGGCATATTTGTGTACGGAGTCTGTGTGACCCTCTTTTTTTCTGTGTCCTGAAGTGAGAAGAAAATGCATAGTTATTAAAACATATTGCTATGTTAGAACAATAATATTAGTTATCACATTCGCTGAAGATGAAATGCGCTGTTGTTCTGTTAATACAACTATATGGGGATAGCACTGATTGTATATGCCACCACATGTTAATTTTTGTTTTTTCATACACTGGCCTAAATTATAATCCAGTGTTGGTAACAGTGATATTGTTGACGGACTTTCAGTCGGTATCAATTAATCGGTATAAAAGCATTCTCAATCCAAATTAAGTAAAAAAAATTTTTTCTGCTGGTGACGATGCCAAAGTCAGAAAACATTATTATTTTAAAACTGAACATGAACTGTGGTTTCATTGTTAATTTGCAATGTCATGCATAATAATGATAATGCAAAGTTAAATCGGCAATGTCACCTTCTTGGGGCCCAATGGCCGGCGGGACAGGCACAGGTGAGATTTACTTACCTGAACCTGTTCCTCACGGGTGCCGTCAACTTCCTCTGGTGGGTCCTCTTCAGCGCATGTGAGAGAGCACAGATTTAACGTCTATGGAGGATCCCGCAAGACCACAGGTTCCTCCATAGAGAGAGCCAATTCCCTACAGCCATTGCTGATTGACATTCTAGACAGTGGTAGCTCCGCCCAGTGTCTAGAAGTATCAGGTGTAAGATATATACTAGTTCCTACTTTGTCTCAGTATATCTCTTGACTGAGTTGGAATTTCAGTGAAATTACAACAAAGTCAAAATGAGTATTCCATAAAGATTATACAGATTCTTCGGTGCCGCTTTATCTACAACAAAATTGCACATTTGAGGGGTTTTCAAAAAGCATCACAGTTTTCAGGTTACATACAGCCAAATGCATTGATTATCCTAATAGATGACAGGTGTTTAATTATCTTCAATATGTTCTATATGGATATTGTAATCCGTTTGTCTTTCTTAAAGGCACCTCTAAAACATTTTACGCACTCTGTGCATGAGTTTTTATTGTGTTATCAACTTTGCTCCAGTATATATTACTTACAGTGCTTGTTCATCCTTTAATTGGTAGAATTAATTAACAAGGAATTTTTAGTTAAGATTGCTTGTACATGCCATTATGACAGGGAGCTGTTAGTGACACTAACTTAGAAATATTTTTGAGTACTGGCTAGAAATGCATTTTCCAATCTTTTGAGGTGTTGCAGTGGCTAAACTTTTGATGATCCTATTAAAGGGTCACTGATTTTTTTTTGGCAGTACTGTGATGGTAGAAAGACCAGAAGCTTAAGCCCAAGGGTAAATTGTGAATAGTTTGCACCTTGTAGTGAACCCTTTGTGTTTGCGCTTGTTAACTTTATGGTTTTTGATAGTGATATCTGTCTCCTGGGCTGGATAGTGTGAAGGGGTTTTTCTTTACCATCAAAAGAATCCTACGATCATCCACCACTGTTGTTTTCCGTGAACGTCGAGGCCTTTTTGTGTTTCAGAGCTCACCAGTGTGTTCTTTTTTTCTCCGAATGTACCAAAGTGTGGATTAGGCCACTCCTAATGTTCCTGCTATCCCTCTGATGGATTTTTTTGTTTGTTTGTTTTTGCAGCCTAAGGATGGCCTTTTCCGCGTGCATTGAGAGCTCCTTTGACCACATGTTGTTTGTTCACAGGGAAAGCTTCCAAATGAAAATGCCACACTTGGAATCAACTTCAGACCTTTTCCCTGCTTAACTGATGAAGACATAATTAAGGAATAGGCCACTTTAATAATTAAGGAAGAGACCACTTTAAGCCCATATTCATTATTTAACTGTAACTTGAATTTATTTTGGTAAACAACCAAAATAACAAAACTTGTGTCAGTGTCCCAATATTTTCAGACCTAACTGTATAATAAGTATTGGTGCACTTAAACAGAAGGTGGGAAATAGTGGAAGAATGAACGCATGGCCTTGTGCCTTGGTCACAAACTTGTTGCATCTCAAAAAAGCCTTGATCCTTAACTTTAAGAAGGTTTAAATTCCTAAAGCTGCATTTAAATGCTGTATGTGAAATACTGTTTAGGTGGTTGTGTCAAGAGTTTTGGTTGGCATCCAGTGACGTTTGTTCATTGATATTTTTAAAATAGATATGTATTTTCTTTTTTTTTCTTTTCACTGAGATAGATTAAAGGTTTATTATTTATTATGGTCAGCCAACCCATTTATCAAGTTTGGCAGCTTGAATTATGTATAGCATTAAATCCATCCATAATTCAATCTAAAAAATCGACCAAAAAAGGTTGATAATTATCTAAATTTTTTTGGCAGATGGAATGAATACATTTGAAATGGTGGTAATACTCTAGATATGTGGTACTTGTACAGCGGCCACCAACATCTTAATTTGACATAAAACACTTAAATCTAAACAGGAGGGGAGTAACATTGATGACATAATTAGATCGAGATGTTGAAAGGGATTTCACTCTCTCAATTCCAGCTGTGATCCAACTGCCTTTTTTATGTCACAGTGAAGGCAGGACAAAAAATCATGTTTAACGATGTCTAAACTTGTCTTTGGGTAGAAAGGAAAGTTCAAAAAATCACCTCCAATATTTTCTTGATTGTTTGGGTGACAAGTCTGATCGTTGATAGTGTAATCTGCCTGAGTCTGCATATCGTGTACTAATGGTATATGCTCCTATTACTTGACATATTTCAAAACTAAAGATGTCCAGAATCCTTAAAAGGGTGTCATTTGTTACTTGATGCTCTTGCTATTAGTCAGCATTCCTCTTATTCACAAATGTATTCAACTACAAACAGTGGGGTTTATTCTATAAATAGTGAATCAAGCAGTGAATTTAGTGATAGAACTAATGTAGAGAGGTGTCTGGTGCAAGAACGTCTCTTGCCCCCTCCCCCTGCCCCCTTCTACTGCAAGACTGGCCAAAAGATAGAGCCCGATCTGTCGTACAACTCCAACAATGCTATGCCAGATGGGGTTCTACCACATGCCCATCCTTTCAGGGTTGTATTTGTGAGTAGGGTTTGTGCATTTGAATGTAAGCATGTTTTTGTATAGAGTATATTTGTGCATGTAGGGGTGTATTTGTATGTACTGTTGCCATTGGAATGCAGTGGTGTACTGTTTGTGTTTGAATACAGGGTTATATTTGTATAGTGTTGACTTTTAAATGCAGTTTACTTTTGTGTGTAGTGTTGGAGTTTAAATAAAGGGTTGTTTGTGTACAATTTTAGTGTTTTTATTTAATGTTTGCACTTGATTGCAGGAGTGTGTTTGCTTGTAGTGTTAGCTTTTAAATGTGGATACATGTTTGTGTGTAGTATTGGTGTTTGAGTGAAGGAGTGTGTGTGTATTTAATATTTGTGTTAGATTGCGGGAGTGTGTTTGCATGTTGTGTTGGTGTTTGATTGCTTGGATGTATACACATACACCGCTACATATATACAGACTTACACATATATACACATATTAACACACTGAAACATACACACAAGTTCATATACACACTGAGATACGCACACAACTTGACACACCCTTGCAAAGGCAAAAAGGAACTGGGGCTACACCCGGAGCATGCATTTTGCAGGAATGGTGCTGCTGTAATGACCAAAACCTATACATAATACAGATTAATAACAGTGCACACAGAAAAATAGAACATGAGACTACTTAAAATCACCTATCTCAGCAAACAAATATGGCTATTCAGTTCCTCCATATGGCTATATTTTGTTAAGCCCACCATTACTTCACAGTACCCCAGTATTGGTTGGTCCTACACTTATTTTAACGTGGGAGACAAATGAAATAGTGCTAGTGCTAAATAAACTAAAGTGTATTTTAATCATCTGTTAGAGAATTGTGAATGTATATAATGCAAAATTACGATAATGAAAAAATTGCAGTGTCAAACCTAAACAAATTAAGTGATAGTGCTTTGATGTATATGCTAACAATGCATATCATAACTGCTCTATGAAAATTATAATTAAAGTGACATTATATGCAGTTCGCCCATTTGTTCCAGCCTCGAGGCAGTCCCGCATCCATGGGGATCTCTTGAATGAGTTTATGTTGCACTGCTCATTGTTTTTAGTTCATATAGATTGTAAATCAATGATCTTTTATTTGTATTTAGTTTGACTCTGCTGAGCATAAGTGTCCCAAGAGATATCGTCCTCTCATTTACATTTAGTTGGCATAGGTGCCCCTAGAATATGGACTGTTTCTCCTAAACAGGTACACTTGGGATCAGCGGCAGAACTACTGCCGGTGCAGCTGGTGCAATAGCACCAGGGCCTGCATGCAAGGTATCCCTAAGTGCACGGGACACCCAATGTTATTTATGAATAGGTGCCCGATTGGGTGTTGTGGCCCTTTAACAGCACGACTATGCCCCTGTAATATGGCCGATGTTGGGAGGAAGTGAGTTCCTGTCACTTATATGGCCTCTGCCTCTTAATTGATGAGTTAATTTCTTTAATATGCATTTTTATTATATTTAGAATGGGAAAAGCACAATCTTCTAATCAAGTCCAAACATGATTTGCGTAACTTAACCATAGGGGAAGGGATTGTGATGTCCGCTATATTGGGTCACAAGTAAGGAGTGTGACATATCTATGGGATTGAAAACTGGTAAATTCATAGATGCAATTCTTATTTCTGTGGCAAGTACATAAGAGGAGATAAAACTAAATGTTTCCATTTGGATTGATGCTGGTCTGGAACACAAGGGGGTGGTCACTTATTGTTTCATAGGTCCGCCTTATCTCCACCTCTAGGCCAGGCGTAATTAACAGGGTATATATCTAATGATTCTGAAATGTGTTTGTACTTGCTTGGGGGCCAGAATCTAATTCTGAGTGAGTCTGAATCTACCTTACCAGAGAACCCCATGGCGGAAATTTTACTTTGAAAACCTGAGTACTTGATTAGGACTTCTGTTATTTTATCTCTTTTGTTTTTATCTGTTGTTGGTGTAACTAATTTGATTGTCATCTATATTTTCGTATGCACTGTGACTATTTTTTGTCATAGTAAATATTCCTTTATTAAGTTCTGCCTTTGTCTGGTAAAGAATCACGTTACCCGAAGAGACTAATGAGTGTTTTGCAATTGCATAGGTATTGTGCTAAGTTGTATCTGGTGGGTTTTTATTATCAAGTTACCTGGGGGACCAAGGCACCCCATTTATAAATTGTCTTGGTGGTGACAGTGTTAAAATAGTAATATTATTAGTATTATGGTTAAGTATGGGTGGTGTTAAGAGGGATTTTTATCATTATTTCCGGGCTAGTGCAGACAAATAGTGAACTTTAACCCTTTTGACCACCACAACTACATCACGCACACTCTTGATGTAGGGTGCGTTTGTGACAAACAGTACGTACAAATACACTCCTACATGCACCCATTTACTCCATACAAAAACATGACTACTTTCAAATGCACATACACTGTTTAGAAATACAACCCTGGGGGGCGGGGCCTGCCCGCCATGCAGAACGGCCGCAAAAAACCACAGCTCCTGCAATTGAGCGAAATTTTACTAAGTAAAAGTTAAACGGGTACCTTTGTAACGACCAGAGAACGCGGTCCGATACATGAGGGGGCACTGGACCTGGGGAGAGGCTTGCACTCCGTGTTTTAGTCCCCCAGAAAGACTCAAGTCGTCCGCACAGGATGAGGCCTACTTAGGCGGTGAGCGGGGTAGACGGCCGCTGCCCCGCTATCCCGCCCGACTGAATCACGCCGGACCCCCTCAGGGTCATGGAGCAGGCCCTGTCTCCCCCCCTGGGGCCGGTGGGGGTTATCCCGGCCCAAGCCTCAAGACCCATGCAACAGTGGTGAACCTATGGCAAAGAATTCCCACCTTACTGCGGACGAGATCCTGAACAGAGTGTAAAATGGCGGCAAACGCTCTCAACAAAAATGGCGTCTAAAAAGCGTGCACCTTACCTGTACAGACCGACCCCACGAAAGAGCCTGCAGAACCTAAGCAAGGGCCCGCTCCGGGCACCTGAGGCCTCAGAGAGGACCCCCCGCGGGCACCAAGGTACCAACTGTCCCCACCCACTCCCGATTACCTACCGCATCCACGGGGAGAGCCACGGGCATTTGAAGCAGGATATAACTCTCCACCAACGAGACATCAGGTGAACCAACAAGGAGCCGAGTTCCAGGACCGGGAGACCGAACAGGTCACAAGGCACTGCACTGAGGGAAATAATCATTGCAAACCGGACCCGGCCAAAGAGGGACTCGTATCAGTGTAACCTCAAGGGACTTAATAGCAAGACCATGTCCCACATTAGACACACGCAAGTGTAGCCTTATTACTTAAATATCACTTTTGGTTTTAATCATTTCACAGCGCAAGCAACGTGGCATAGTGCTGCACACATAACATATTTTTGAACCTGTAATATTGTTTAACTATGCATCCACTAGATAACATGTATAGCCTGCCAGTTCCGTATATTTATCAGTCTACTCCCAGTATGTTATGCCAACATCTTGTACCTCACTTATTCACCTTGGTAATTCTCACACCACTTTAAAATGCTCAGTTACAAATCTTAACAGGTCTCAGGGACCCATTGTTTGCCACTGTCTGACAATATTGTTTGACAGTCTTGATGCATAACTACATGACGTTACTTAACTCTCCCTTGTCTCAAGCGCTGAACACCCCTCTAAGCTATTGACCATAAAGCTGACCTCTCATAATGGAAAAAAAAAAATATATATGCAAGTTTACCTATGTACCCCAATGTCATAAATGAAAAGTGTGTGGAATGCCGTCGGGGTACCACATACACATTGTTAAACCTTCATGCATTACAAAAATAAAGAATTTATAAAAAAAAAAAGAAATACAACCCTGAAAGGATGGGCAAATCGTAGATCTCCAGTTGACATAGCTTCATGGAAGTTGTATGACAGATAGTGATCTACCTTTTGGCCACCCTTGCAGTAGGTAAGGTGGACACAAAAAAAGATTTCCTGCACCAGGGTTTTCTCTACATTAGTTCTGCCACTGTTTGGGAATTATGTGATCGCTTAATTGGTTCTATGAATTGTTGGATATTAAAATCGTAAGAAGGCATTTTTTACTTTCTGCATATCAAGACACAGAGGTGGGACGAAGTTAGCAAATGTTTACTGACACTGAGCAATGTGCAAACTGTTTAAAGGTAGGGTAGTAAAAGCAGATGAAATTTTTCCCTGGCTACTTATTTTTCCATATGATTTTTTTTTCTTTTTAAGAAGTTTTATTGTCAAATTAAAAACATCACATAATTTTAAATTTATATATGATAGAGAGAACCAGAAGAATGTCAATAAATGCACAACCACACATCATACATTATTGGTAGAACACTGTATTTCATAAAAGTAGTCTTGTTTAGGTCCACCACCGCTGGGGCTCCAATAAGCAAGATGCAATCTGTGCTGCATGATGGAGATGTAAGGACACATGAATTTCAAATTTTGTTAAGAACAATAGAAATATAAGTGAAGTAATATAATTGCACTAGAATATTACAAGGACGCTCCACTGGTTTCCCTCCTCCAAAAAAAAAATAATTTTAAAAAAGTCACTATTTAATGGATATTCCCAAAATGAAAACATGCATGGATTTAATAATGCATGATTTTCATTGGGGTATGTCTAAAACAGCTTGTAAAATCTGTACTTATTTTATCTGCTGCCTTTGCTCACCTAGACTTTCACCTAGGTTTTCCAATCAGAGACTTCCCTATGTAGCTTGATGATAAGCTTTTGCAAGGCAGGCGATCTGGACAGTTGCTGCCTCTTGAGTTTAGCTCCACTGAGCTAACCAAACCAGGAAGTAACAGGACCTGTTTTCTGATTGACAGCTAAGGGGGGGGGGGGGTGTAACCAGGTTAATTTATAAAAATTCCAATTTCTATTGAAATCTACACTTTAGATAGTTACTCTTTATACATACAGCATTACAGTAAGTTAAAGTTCTGTAGGAATTTAGAGTATCCCTTTAAGGAGGCAGAAAACATGACCATTAACATTATTTAAACAGAGGGGAGTGTACAAAAAATGAAAGTGTAGGTACACTGAAAACAGAGATGGGTCTGTTAGTTAATGAAGACCAGGAAAAGGAGGAAATTTTAAATAAGTAATTTTCTTCAGCATATTTTAATGAGGATCCTATGGCAAGATATATGCAAATGATTGCTGCAAGAAAACATGCAGATAACTTGTGATTGGATGATTCGAGACAAGGTGCTTCAGCAGTTAAAGAAAATTAAAGCTCTGGGGACTGATGGTATTCACCCACGAGTACTTAAGGAGCTAAGTGAGAAAATAAGTGAACCTCTGTATTTAATCTTTCAAGATTCTTTTGTTTAAAAAGGGTTCAAAATCCTTGCCTGGAAATTATAGACCTGTGAGCTTAACTTCTGTGGCTTGGAAAATATTTGAAGGGCTATTAAGGGATAATATTCAGTAATTCATTGGGAAGACTTTATTAGCAGCAATAATCAACATGGTTTTATAAAACATAGGTCATGTCAAACTAACCTAATTGCATTCTACGAAGAAGTAAGTAGAAGTATAGATCAGGGTGTTGCAGTGAATGTGATCTACTTGGATTTTGCCAAGGCATTTGATACCGTTCCTAACAATCGTTAGTCTTCAAACTTAAAGAAATTGGGTAGAACACTGGCCTAAGGATAGATTACAACGAATTGTCATTAATGGTAAATTTTCAGGCTGGACCAAAGTGGTAAGTGGTCTCCCTCAGGGTTCTATTTTGGGACCGCTTCTATTAAACATATTTATAAATGATCTTGAAATAGACATTGAAAGCCATGTTTCAGTGTTTGCAGATGACACAAAACTTTGTAAAGTTATAAAATGTGAGCAGGATATTGCTTTGCTGCAGAGGGATTTGGATAGATTGGGGGACTGGGCACTAAAATGGCAGATGAAATTTAATGTAGAGCAATGAAAAGTTATGCACTTCGGGGTCAAGAATGCACAAGCAACTTACACCCTAAATGGTAGTGAATTAGGGATAACCACACACGAGAAGGATTTGGGAATTGTTATAAACAACAAATTAGGCAGCAATATGCAATGTCAATCTGCAGTTGCTAAGGCCAGTAAGGTTTTGTCATGTATAAATAGAGGCATAAATTCTCAGGATGAAAATATAATTTTACCTCTTTATAAAACGCTGATAAGAACACACCATGAATATGCTGGGCACCTGTTCTAGAGAAGGATATCATGGCACTAGAAAAAGTGCAGAGACGAGCTACAAACATGAAAAAAGGAATGGAGCATTTTATTTAAGAAGAAAGGTTAAAAAATTGAAATCTCTTTAGTTTGGAAAAACGGCGCCTCAGAGGAGATATGATAACATTATACAAATATATTCGGGGCCAGTACAAACCATTATCTGGAAATCTATTCATAAACAGGGCTATACATAGGACACGTGGTGACGCATTTAGGCTGGAAGAAAGGAGATTTCATCTAAGGCAAAGAAAAGTATTTTTTTACAGTAAGAGCAATAAGGATATGGAATTCTCTGCCTGAAGAGGTGGTTTTATCAGAGTCCATGCAGATGTTTAAACTGCAATTGGATAAGCACTTGCACAAACATAACATACAGGGATATAATTTCTAATTAGTGGGGTAATAGCTGCTTGATCCAAGGAGACATCTGGCTGCTATTTTGGGGTCAAGAAGGAATTGCTCCCTAGTTTGTTGCAAAATTGGAAGTGCTTCAGACTGGGTTTTTTGCCTTCTTTTTGGATCAACAGCAAAAACATGTGAGGAAGACTGAACTTGATGGACGCAAGTCTCTTTTCAGCTATGTAACTATGCAAGAGATGCCATCCACTTGGCCCCAAAGTCCACAGAGTCCACAATATGTAAAAGAAATGGAACAGTCTACTAGTACTTTTAGTTGTCAACCATCAATTGATTAAGTTTTATAGCAATGTGTGATGGAGCCATCATGTCCCAGCTTTCCTCTTTATGAGTAGCTTTAAAAACGGCATAATTCATCTAATGTGAAGTGTTGGATGAGCTAGTATCTTCAGGGATGTAATGAGTGCAGTGTTCTAGGATTTGAATTTGCTATACCACTGCTGCAGGGTTAGAGGACTGTGCAATGCTTTGAAAAAAATGTTGAATCCTAACTAACTAGTTGTGTTTAAATATAAGCAAGATATTTCACTAGTGTAAAAGGAATGGCAAAGTACAATGGCTAATGTTTTCTCATATGACTCAGATATTTAGATCTAAAAATTGGTGGGGAAAGAAAGAGAAGAAAAGGAGGAGAGAATGTGAGTAAAATGGAAGGGTGGGTTTCGTTTGCTATCAACTCACAAAATGTGGACTATGTCAGGTTTTCCCTACATTTACTGTCAATACATTTTGCACCGAATGATTCAAGGTGAAGAGCTTGAACAGACTGGTTTATAATTGCTGAGGCAATAAAGGCTAATCTTGGCGCTGCAGATGTTAGCCAACTACCCACACTCCTGTTTCAGCCTACAGGTTGTCTTAGCATTTTGGAAAATGTTGTTCTCAGACATCTGTAGTGTTACTGTTAGCAATAGCTGCTGTAATAGCTTTAGATGGTAAAAGAGGATTAGAAAGTCTTAAAGGCAAAAAAAGCAATTTTAGTAGTGAGATTGTTATACACAATGCTGTGTTTCTTTCTTTCCCAACTCAGATTTACTATCCATACTGAACCTTTTAACGGTGGCCTTTTCCTTTTTTTTTTGTATCCAGCTATAATGGTTTCAAAATCTCAATTACAATAATTGAATTAGACCAAATACACTTTCAGACCATATCTTTCACCTAAACAGTCAAATGAATGCAGCTCTCACACCCTGAAGTAGGGCTCAGGAAGTGGTGTATTTACTTTAAAATACTTTACATTTTTCTCGAAGGTTTTAAAAAGTGGGGGGGTTTTTGTATTTTTTTTTTTTTAAAGTAGTTTGATTCACACAATATGCGTCTGTGTATGACTGGAAAGATTTTCTTCAGTGTACACTCTCTTATGTGATGCAAATTTTTATTTTGTTACATTTATTCCATAAGTTTTCAACTCATAACTATTTTTGAGCATTTGTTTATAAAGAATATACATGTTTTGCCTTGGGTTTTTTTTTTTTACTCCCCCAGATCAAATGGATTTGTTTGGGATACATGAAATTGCTAATTATGTGAAAAGTATTCAATCTATGCTTTTTCACACATTCATAACAATGTTTCTTATATAAAAATAGCATGAAGTTTATTTGAAACATAGGATGGATGGTTAGCACATAAATCTATGATAAAGCAGCACTTTTGTTGATAGACTGCTGTCCAGGAATACAAACTGTGACGGACCGCCTGGCACTCTAACCGAGTGCCTCCCCCAATCGATGCTCCTAGTGCTCACTGAGGAATTCCAGCACTCCACCAGACACCATAAGCACTGCAGACCCCACTTCCAGTGATGCAGCTGCGCCGGGGTCTCGCCGTCCTTCACACACCCTGGGCCCAAGACCAGGATCCAGCTTCCAGTGGGCAGACCTCTCCTGTTCCCAGAGAGCGTAGCAGGAACAGCTCTTATAAGAGCTAGTGATTATAATTCCTGGGGAGTATAGTGATATAGCAATCCCCAGGATAGATACAGCCGTTTGCCCCACACATGAAATGAGACTCTATGTTGAGGGTAAGCAGGAACAGAAGTTTTAATGGAGGCACACTGGCCTTTTATGCAAGATTCCCAACAATGGTGACACCTAGGTGGACCTTGTTGGGCACAGGGACACAAAGTGAATAAACCAATAAAAACAGAGTCAAACAGTGAGACAGTCCCATACACAAACAATAAAATCCCTCATCCGTGCTTGGGAGATAATTGAAGCAGGAACTGTACTAATCTAACCCAATTATCTCCAAGCACAGAAAAACATAAAATTTTATGAAACCCCAAAAAGTACCTTAAGAACATATAAAACCCCATAAAACATCCCCTGATAGCCCCAATCTGGGTGAACAACATACCCAAAAATCACTCAGATCGGTTCAGGGGTTCAGGAACTTCCTGGAAGTCATAGTTTTGACCGACCGTGCACATGGTCCTATACCCAAAACAGTTCCAGGGAAATCAGTGCTAACAGTCGGTCAAGTTCGGTGGTCTTTTACAAGTTTCCCTGCAGGGCCCATAGTCTGTGGGCAGGAGGCTGGCAAGCAGGCCTCTCCAAGTACAAGTGGCGAGGTTACTTTCACCACAAAAACAAATATATACAATTCTGTTCATTTATATTCATGTTCCTCTTTTCTTTTTTTTTTTTACCATTCTTTACAAACATATTTAAAGGGTTACATTTTTTAAATAATATTGTGTATTTTATCTTGTCCTTTGTTTTATCCAGATTCTAAAAATTAGCTTAAGAGCAGAAATACAATTTTTGTCAATCAGTAGGTGTGACAAAACTGGTTAATAAAAAATGTTAAATACATTGATTAGGGGCATTGGTAAAGAACATGACTGCATTTCTATTACTTGAAGGAACACTATAATGTCAGGAATACAAACATGTATTCCTGGCACTATAGTTCAAATAGCAAAATGTAGGCCCTGGCCCCCTATCAATACATCAATGCATTTCTATGTGACAACACTGACCCAGGAAGCACCTCTAATGGCCGTACAAATGACTGCCACTATAGGTGTTCCTAGTCAGTAATGTAAACACTGCCTCTTCTCTGAAAAAGGCAGTGCTTACACTAAAAAGTCTGCAGGGAGAGGCTATAGACCACATACTTTAAGCTGCCGTTTTTCTGGTGATTATAGTGTACTTTCAAGCTTGCTTAAAATGCCAGAATGTAAAAATTATGTCTAATGCCCACATACAATTGGCATGTGCATACTGCTCTTACCGACTGAAAGTCTACTTTGTGCCCTAGGGACCCTCTTTTGCTGTTATAATGCAGTCATGACGTTTGATCTACCATGGTTGATGCTTTGGGGAAGAGTTTTGATGCAGAGGATCACAATGGAGTTGTGGCAGACATTCCTGTGACAACACCTCGTGCCCAGAGGGGATATAAATCGCATTGGAACTTGAGACAAAGTTACATTTTGGTGCTTAAGGATGGCACTTAGTAACTGGTTAACAGTACAGTGTCTAACACAATATTTTTTATTTACTAACAAAAAGTTTTTACCTAATTTTTAAGCTGCTTACCTAGGCAGAGCACAAAAAAAAAAAAACTAGAATTCTGTCCATTTAATTCTACATCTTTACTGGCAGCAATTACATAAACTAAAATATTCTGATTATGTTTTCCCTTGTAAGGTATCTTTTTTTTGTTAATGTAACAATTTATAGTGTGATACAATCAGGATGATGTATGAAGAGCCCAAGTTAATTTTATGGAGGTTGCAATCATATCTTGGCAGTAGTTGAATAAGGTTCTGTATAGTTATATATCATGTATTTGTAATCCTCGTCAGAGTCACCAGTGGAGGATCATTCTTGGGTCACATGGTGCAGCACCCCACTAGTTTTTATGTGGGGGAAAAATGTATTTGTAGTAATTAGGGACCACTAAGATTTTTCTTTCTTGGATGGGATAGGCTAAAAACATTTTTAAATAGTATGTTTAAACATTTCAGTTATTGCCTATGTGTGTGCCAAAATAATAATAATTAAAAAATCTTTATTTCTGAATTAGGCTTCGGTACTGCAAAGCAACTAGGCATGTAAAAAGAATTGGACAGATTTGAAATTTGGCCTATTTTTGTAGGATTTGCACATGCCTAATCTCCTTTAAAAAGGAATTTCAGGGACCTCGCATTGATCTGCCATTTGACAGCAGAACCAGCTGCCCATGAGTGGAAGGCATGCTATTGGCCTCTCTATTAAGGCGCCATCATTGCCTCATAGCACCAAGGAATGGGTTTACAATAATCCATATTGAAAGCGAGAACACAGCTTCAGCAGCTTATGGCTTCTGCCAAATGAAAGTGTATGATATCTGTTAGTTTCCCTCATTAGCCTCACTGTCTGGAATAGACAAAGAAGTAATTCCCAAACTATTCTCTTAATAATAAATAAGTCCACTGCATGCCTTTACACACAAGAATTATCAACCTTTGTTAATTCTGATTTCTATATAGAAATCTGCTGTATAGGCCCAGAGATGTGTAATAACGTTTCCCTGCACAGACTCCAAGCCCTGTTCTAATCCTTTACAAGTGTCTCAACCAGCTCTGTTGAGGAAGGTCACCAACATGGGGTTGAATTACAGCGTGCAGGCGACCTTGTAAAGGACCATAGGACATGGGCATTCGACCCTCAATTTCTCTTCCTTGTCCAGCGGGCAATTAAGCCAGTATTGTAAGAACTCTGCAATATGGCTAGGTGGAACATATTTGGTGGAATGGGGGTGATGGATTAACCTCGGGTCAAAGAATGGTCTGCCGGTTGAATCTAGGATTTGTCCTGCAGCTTCTCCATTAAGGAGTGGGTTTCAATAGCCACTGGAGAAGAATGGGACTTGCCCGCACAAAATGGGAATCAGAATCACCTGCCCGTAGGTATAAGGATATATGGTCTTTGACTGAATAACCCGTGCAGTAAGCATCCAATAGATTGCATTCTGAGGTATCTTACGTGTTGAGTATCCCTCTCCATATTGGTTGAAGGAGAAGCAAGGTGAAAATTCAAAGGGGATATACCTAAAATTGTTATAAAACTCACTTTTAGGCCAGTGCATAAAGTACCTTTCAGCACCATTATGTTGTGCGGGATATTGTTGAACATGAAGACTTTTGATCGAGGAAGAGTCTCCTGTAGCTGTCTGTCCGATAGAGGCGTGGTTTCATAGAAACATAAATGTTGCTGTTTCTCAAAAATGGCAATATTTTTCATTATGTTTGCATGAAATTCACTGCATTAAGATTAAGTGTTTTTTTTCTTAGGGGACTTTATAGGCACCCAGCCACTTACTCTCATTGAAGTGCTCTGGGTGCAGTGTGTTTAACCCTGCAATATAAAACACCACTGAATCAGGCAAGTGAAAGAAAGGTTTTTAAATAATTTCATGACTGGGGCGGGGGTCAGAGATGGACAGTTTTGTATTGCTAACACTATAGTGTTCCCTTAGTGTCTTTCTAAATGGTTACCCCTCCCCCTGTTGCAGTCACCGGGATCCTATATATCTATTAACCCTGCAAATAAAACACACACACACACACACATATATATATACACATATACATACATATATATATATATATATATATATATGTGTGTGTGTGTGTGTGTGTATGTTTTTTATTTGTTGGGTTTTTTAAATTAATTTATTTAATCTATTTATTGTGATATCTATACATTTGCTGTCAACTTGGCTAGTGTAATGTATAGATGAAATTAAAATCTCTTTAAAGTAACGCCAAGTCATGTTAGTCATGACAGGTGCAATTTAGGTGCTTTTTATTTTGGTAGTCCTTTAATGTAATTTAGAACAAGCTATGCCACTGAAATTACATACAGATGCCAGTTGGTATTAATTGGGTGCTTACCAGTCCTAAAATGATCAGAGGTTTAAATGTTATGGGTGCTGAAAATACATAACGGTCAGTAGTAAGAAGTGCACAGAGTTTATGGTTTGCGTTTACACCTATTTGTGTGGGTTTGTATCTTGATCAGGAAATGTATTTATAGAATCTAACAAAATGGTCTCAGTGGGTGTTGCTTCTAAATTAAGATGTAGAGCATTGCTCAGTGTTGCACATTATAAATTGAGCCCTACTTGCCAATTCAGCAGTTAACAGGTTAGTTATTCACAATCATGTTCGAAAAACAATTCAGCCTTTTTACCATTATGAAAATCTGTATCTTTAACCATTTCGGGCATCTTACCCCTGTGCATGTGTTTTCATTTAGAGTGAAATATATCATTTGTTGTTGTGTTTGCTTTGTGATTTACTTCTGTTTTAAACAAAACAAGACAATAATTTGAACCATTCCGTGCAGTAACATGACCGCTGCACAGTTAAATTTCTGGTGCGCCTCTGCTGTTTTTACAGAGTGTGGTTTGGTCACAGGAGAAATTGAAATCTGCACAGATTTATCTGTCTGTTGTTCAGATAAATGGAGACCATGAACTGTAACCAAAGTAATTTAAAGTAGACTGAGTGGTATGTGTGTGTTTAGGTTCGAAGCTATGGCACACACGGCTTTGTGGTTAGAGATGCTAGAGGTTGTGGAGTAATCAGATGCAGGAGCCTAGCCCTTACATTACCTTTCACCCTAATATGTACATTGTCTCAGTGGTGATGCCTTGCAGAGACTTTTTGTTGCTTCAAGGCCTTGCTTGATTTCATTGTTTAGGACAAATTGGAGTTATTAAGAGCCCCTCAGGGTGCTTTTCATTCTGGAAACACGGATTAGCCTGGTGAATAAACTCTCTACTTAATCATTTTGTTAAAAAAAAAAAAAAAAGCTTGGCAACTGAACTCAAGTTTTATATCAGTTCTACCAGACACTAATATTCATGTTTTTTTGTTTGTTTTTTTTTAGGTACAGTACATATTTTATTTTTTATTTTTATTTTAGTTTGTGCTGGAAATATACTCGTCACTCTTAAATTTTTTTTTCTTCGTAGTTTATTTTTTTTGAGTGTGCACTGTAACACTTTGCAGCCTTGTGATATTCAGGGCTGAACTAGTCCTAAACCGGACTACTTATAGCTTGATTCCGACAACTAAATGAATTCCAGATTCCGCATTGTTATTCCTTGTGATGACACCACTGGGAGCCATTACTACACATATCACTGGTATACCATTAGGAATCTGCTGTGATTGTCCTTAGATGTAATTTAACATAACAGATTCTAGTTAACCTTTCCAGAAACTCATTATATATAGCTTTACACTATGGCATCTCCTGTGTACATTAGGTGTTGATTTCCAGAAATGAGCTATGGTGGTTTTCATTTAGCAATGCTTCTGAAGTATTCCTCTTTGGAGGTAGAGTCCCTCTTTTAGACTGAGATCTCTCTATCCTACCATGATGTTACTCTTTTCAAAGTAATGTTAATTGTAGCTGTGCGTTTCAATAAGCTACACAAAAATACAACTCACAGGAGCGCGTATTTATACTGTTACACATATGATTGTAAAATGGTCTGTCTCAATACCATACTCCATTCTTCTTTTAAATAACTAACCTAGTTAAATAAATAGCTATAAGTATTTTATGTACCCATGTATTATCTTAAATCTTGTCTTCTGGATATGCCAACAGCCTTTTCCCTTAGGACAAAAGTATAACTTTTTAATCATTTAATAAATAATGAACACCTGTTTTACGGAAGTCCAAGAAGCTATAACTGAAATTGTAAACAAACACATGAAAAATACAAATATATATTCCGATTAGAATATGTCTGTTACACCTTTTGATAAAGTCAAGTGACCTGAAGTCTGCTGAGGACCCGGAAATGCCTCTAGTGACTGTCTGGTGGACAGCCAGTAGAGGTGGAGTTAACCCTGCAAATTAATTATTGCAGTTTCACAATAACTTCAATGAGCTGAGGCGGTCTGGGTGTCTATAGTGTCGCTCTAAATTACTAAATTCAAATTGTCCTCATCAACAGCTTAAAGTGCTAGTACCACCTCTGATTAATGATAAGTTTATGTATAAGATAGTGGGGTACTTCCATTATAATATGTATCCAGTTGACTAGATCTTGACGCTTTAACACTGATAACAGAAACGTTAAAAACGTAATAAACCATTAATTATTGAGAACTACTACTTGGATTGCATGTGAGGGTTTGTGTTTATGTATTTACTTATTGAGATGTCAAAATTCTGTATCACATAGTGCAGCTTTACATTGTGCTTTTTGTTTCTTTCATTAGGAATTCCTCCAAGGTGACTGCAGCAAAGCCAAGCAGAAGTTAGGATGGCAATGCAGAGTATCATTTGATGTAGGTGCAGTTTTTCATAACTGAAGCATATTTGGAACAGTTGATTATGTGAAATGAAACTAATCGCATGCCCTGTAGCTTCCTGTGCATATGGAAATGTAATGTAAGGCATTGTGAAACAGAAACATTCTAAACCTTATGGACATTTTTTTCTTTAATATACAGAAACATGTTTAAAACTGTAAAACATAGCAATGTAAAAAGTCTCACAATTCACACTTTAGAATTTATATATATATATATATATATATATATATACATACACATACACACACCTATGAGCAGGCATTAGGTTGCTAGAGTAGGACCTGCCAAGAATGAGGGTACTTTGACATTGTGGCAGGCTGACCTATACTGTAACTAACCCCCCATTATTTTTGCCTAGGTGTTTAAAAAAAAAAAAAAAGGATTTTTACATTCTGTGAGACTTGAAATTGCTGTGTAGTGAATGAGTGAGTGTGCTGGATTTTGTATAATAATAAATATATATATATATATATATATATATATATATATATACACACACACACGCATACATTAAAAACTGTAGTTCATATATTTTAGATACCCCCTCCCCTTCATAACACAATACAGTCAATTTGAACCTATTACACTATGACTTGTAAAATTATTGTTAGGCTCTTCTTTGTTTTGGACCATGTTCTACCAGAAGAACTATAGTCCTGAAAAGAACGGATTTTTAGAGCTTGAAACTTGCATTCATATACAACACGTGTATTATGGTATGGCCACAAAGACCATATTTTCCCACATGGACATTTATGGACAGTGTTCTGTCTTAGTCACGTGTGCACATCTTCTACCCAAACTGACACTTATTTACAACTTCTTCCATGTTTGTGTTTGCTGAGTATTGCAATCTGATGGCAGGGTAACTATATACATATATGGACACACAACAGTTACTATCCCTTCTCAATTTAATTGTGAATATGCAACATAAAGATAGATTAAAAGAAAATTAATTTTATTTCAGGAACTTGTGAAGGAGATGGTGGAAGCGGACATCCATTTAATGGAGACCAATCCCAACGCCTGAGTATGAAGAATAAAAATAAAGGCCTGGTGCAACCCCTTGGATAATCCACCTCTTGCTGAATCTCATTTTAGTAGTACAATATATTCTGTATTAACTGTCCCTCTATTTAATCATACACATTACTGGTACTGCAACACATCTTGATGTTTGATTGGGGTTTGTTTTTTGTCTTTATTTTATACCTTGTATGGGGTTCTTCATTCATATATTTTACTTTATTTTGCTACTGTTTTTCACAGATATATGGTAAGATCTTTGTGTAATTATTATTAAGCGTGGAAACGCAATTGGAGCTTGCCATTTTCTACTTCTTTCATATATCTCTTCTTTCTTATTAAATTGCATTTCTACAAAATGCTAATGCGTGCAATCATTTCACCAAGTTTATGTGTTTGTTTTCCTCGTAACCTTACAGATAAGAAAAGAAAATCAATCCAGTTCCATTACACTGTTTATTTTTTTATATAATATATTTACTCCCATGATTAAGATCCCTGTAGTTTTTCTAGAATCCCTCTCCCTGAAACGGTTAAAACTCTACTGAAATGGTTAACCAGCTATGTAGCCAAATAGTTTGTAGAATATATTATTTGATTGAATGTTTCTTTTTTGCACTTATTCAGTATAAGGCCTTACTCACATAAAAGCCCTTTTTTAGATTATGCTTGTGCCGAAGATCTGTAAGCCCAGAGGTTTAAGCTTGGCTAGAGTATAGAGGCACAGTGCAGTCTAGAAGCTTATGACAAAAGGCTCCTCTATACCCGTGGCCTCGCTCCTTCAGAATAGCCCCATTCATATCGCTTTCCTGTCTCTTCTGTCTATAATTAGCCACAGGATCTCAAAGCAGCTCAGAAAATGGTAAAGTGTAGAAAGTCTATACCTACAAGCCGTAAAGTTAGTAAATGTTGGTTGAGCCTTCTTGCCAAGGCACCCGGGTTATTGAGAGGTCAATAAGCCCATAATTTGGGCTGGGATCTTCCATTAATTTTTTATTTCTTATTTGACATTCATTTCTACCCCCGAGGCCTAGACAGGTAAAAAAATTTAACTTGTTTTAGATATTTTAGTTGAGTTTGAGTAAAAAAAAAAAAGTTAAAAGAAAAATATGTAAATGCTGATGTTTAAAATGGTCATGAACTAGTACTCAAAACAGCCGAAACGTAGTAGAAACCTTTCAGTGCCATCCATGATATAGTGTGAGATCAGAGAACCTCTAATTGGTCAACGGTCCTCCTTTACCTTTGTTGGTGCAATTTAGGTGTCCTTCTTGTCTGATGAAAAATTTAACTTTTCAGGGCTAATATAAAGTGTTCCTATTGCCAAACTCTGGGACTTAAAAAATGTTTCTTCACATTACCAGGTTTGTGTAAAAAATAAATCTTATATTCAATTTCTGGGTGGGTGGAAATATTGTTTGTAGTGTGTAGACCTTATAGACCTCTTTGTAGAATTAAACAGGGTTAATGGATTTACTTAGTAAACCTCAACCTGCAAGGAACTGAAAACAGAATTGCAAAAAACAAACAAACAAAAAAAAGACTAAAATATCCTCGCTCTGACTGCAGCTTAGTTGGTGAATTTTTCCAACTCTGCTATTTTGGCCTAACTTTTGCTATTCAATTTCCAATTAACTAAAGTGTGCTTAGTGAATATACCCCAAATGATTTGTATTTTTTTATGCACAGCGTTCATGGATTATGGACATGCAGACACATAGGATGTACATGTTTAGATTAGAAGGTAATAAAATATATGAGTTGTTGTTTTTTTTTTTTTTAATTATTATTATATAGAGATGTCCCTCAACAATGAGCATTTCAGATGGCTTGTACAACAAGCCTTAAAACTACATTTCAGATGATGCTTCTGCACACTGACATTTTAACACTGGTTATTAAGATTTAATTAATTGTAGTTAAATTTCACTGCAATCTTTAATTCAATTCTGCACAAATGAATAAACAATTTTAACACTTTCATCACACTAAAAAAAATCTAAACTTCTTCCAATATATATTTACAATGATGCAAATGTAATAGATAGAGGTAAGTCATCTCAGACTGTGTGTGCCATGTGTTGTTATATTGTAGGTACCTGAACATATCAGTCATGTAAGCAATCTGGGACTTATTTTTGCTGTTTGTATCTTGCTACAGAGCTGTAAATGCAAACGATAGAGGTCTCTTTGTGTGTTATTTGGAGGGAGTGCAGTTTCCAAGGATCTGCAGTGGAAACTCTGTTGCTGGCCTAGTACTCTTAACACCTGGACTCAAATGACTGGATCCTTAGAGGACATCTTGCTGAAAGTGTAGGAAAAGCATAGGTCAGGAGCCTGTTCTTGCTAATGGGATCCAGGTGCCCAGTCCAGCAGAGTTTGATCACACAGACAGCTTCACAACACCTTGCTTTACAGGTGCACACAGAGACTGTATTTTATATGGTCTCCTCTTATAATGTGTGTTTCATTGGGATTTTATTTTAGGGGAAAATCTACATGAAACAATCTATCTGCAAATGATTATTAACTTCTATTTTACAGAGTTCTCTCGATTTAACACACACATTCTATTGATAATGAAACGCACATTGAAACTGTTCAGTATAGTCAAATCAACCTCCGTTTAGCAGCTATCCTGGACAGACATGTTTACAATCCCAGTTAGTACACATCCATAATGAGTGTGTGTGTTGGATGGGGAATGATAAAGTGCAGCTTGCTAAATATTTACACCAACAAAAGAACCCATGGCAATGCATTGCTGGAGAAATGCTCATTTATCACGTTGATATTCTGCCACTGTGTGTGCACAACGTTACTACAGCCATTAAATGGCATCATCAGAAAAGGAATCTCTGGAGTGTATTGTGCTGACAGGCTGGGGGGTTAATAGTATATATTAACACACAATGTGTGTGACATCAGGTAATCAGACTTCTCTACAGCATTCCGGCAGTGAAAAGGTTACTACTAATGAGTATAGGTCGACTTCTACACTGTGGATCAATACTCTGATCTGTATTCTCCTGATCGATTAGTGACTTTCTCTTTTTCTGCCGTTAGAAATCAAGGTTTAAATGTCCCCAAAACCAGTGCAAGATCCCTCTCCTTATCCAATATTGCAATCCCCAGTTTATTATTATTAATATATATATATATCGCCAACTTATTCCGCAGCGCCTTACAATATTATAATGGAGGGAATTTAACAACAATTGAGACAATGATAAAATAGGTTATTGAGGACCCTGCTCAAACAAGCTTATCCTATTCACGCATTGCAAGTATCCCACACTAAAACACTGCTTTAAAATTATGGCACATTAATCGGTGTACTCCAATAATGGTAACAATGTCGTCCATAGAAACTAAAGTAAATAGCATTCCTAAGCATGGCGTTCGGTATTCTATGCTGTCATTTGCTACATTGTTATAGATAGCCGAATTCAGTGACTGCACAGCTTGCATTAGAAATAATAACCATTGTATTTACTAATTAGCATATAATCCGTCATAGGAGCAGATTAGATCGGCAGCTGCCATGGCTGAGGGTGATAGGAGGGAAGTGAGATTACCTTGTGTGACACGGTTATGTTCTGATAAAGGTTTAGTATATGAAAACAAGAGTTATTAGCAGCTAATGTATCTGCAGGCGATTCCTCCTCCTCTCTAACTTGTCAGTGCAGGAGGCTAATCATTCAGAGCAAACTCGGTGCCTCGGATTAATGACAAGACACACTCACACTCCATCACACATCTACAGCTTTAGAACGGATGATACATACCGCACTGCGACTAGAACAACAAACAGCCCCGAAGACCAAAGGAAATATACTCCAAGATACCTATTCACTAAGCCGACATGCAAAATTTAGATCAACGTATGGGAGCTGGGAAAAAAGTCTCCAACACTGCAGGACTTAAGATTCGTTTACCCAGATCACTTCTTTTGTCAAGCTGCCCTGTACAATATGTGGACTAAAAAAGTAGTTTCATCAGGCAAGTTGGTGGTGTGAAGGTATGAAGGTGATGAGTTTTAAAACAAGGCTAAGTGCTAAAGTGGAGCAATTGGCAGGCGTGTTGCCTTGGTTTCCATGGTGACTGCTCCAAGAACTTCGGCATACAGTTACTATATAGACATCTCTCTCTTCAGTCATTTTATTATTATTCAAAATGTACACTTGCGAGAAGATTTTATAAAAAAAAACAGACAGTTACTGATCTAGAATAGCCAACTGCAACAAGCACGCACTTATAAATAGATTTTAGCTAATAGTAATAGAAAAATAGAATGACTGCCCTTATTCACTAAAAACAAATTCTAGGGAATTGAAAACCGATTTGAAAAAAATACATGCATTCGGTGCTCATTTGAAAAAATAAATAAATCTACAGATAAGCTATAATCACAGATCAGCTCTTTATACCCAACCTTTTCGATTCGATTCGATTCTCAGTTCATATCTATTCGAAGTTTAATAAATACACGCTTAATTCTTAAAGTTCTGGAATAGAAGCTGCAGATATACCGGATAACGTGTCAATGAGTTTTTCTAGGACTGCACAAGAAGCCTCTCTCTTGCCCTGAGGTTCTTCTGGGCGTCTGTTCTTTTTTTCTTCGGGTTGTGCATGGTGTCTCTATTCTCCTAGTGGCAGTGCAGGGTGTCTCTATTCTCCTAGTGGCAGTGCAGGGTGTCTCTCTATTCTCCTTGTGACAGTGCAGAGTGTCTCTATTCTCCTAGTGGCAGTGCAGGGTGTCTCTCTATTATCCTTGTGACAGTGCAGGGTGTCTCTATTCTCCTAGTGGCAGTGCAGGGTGTCTCTATTCTCCTAGTGGCAGTGCAGGGTGTCTCTATTATCCTAGTGGCAGTGCAGGGTGTCTCTCTATTCTCCTAGTGACAGTGCAGGGTGTCTCTCTATTCTCCTAGTGACAGTGCAGGGTGTCTCTATTCTCCTAGTGACAGTGCAGGGTGTCTCTCTATTCTCCTAGTGGCAGTGCAGGGTGTCTCTATTCTCCTAGTGGCAGTGCAGGGTGTCTCTATTCTCCTAGTGGCAGTGCAGGGTGTCTCTCTATTCTCCTTGTGACAGTGCAGGGTGTCTCTATTCTCCTGGTGGCTGTGCAGGGTGTCTCTCTATTCTCCTGGTGGCTGTGCAGGGTGTCTCTCTATTCTCATTGTGGTTGTGCAGGGTGTCTCTCTATTCTTCTAGTGGCAGTGCAGGATGTCTCTCTATTCTCCTGGTGGCTGTGCAGGGTGTCTCTCTATTCTCCTTGTGGTTGTTCAGGCTGTCTCTATGTGGCAGTGCAGGCTGTCTCTATTCTCCTAGTGGCAGTGCAGGGTGTCTCTATTCTCCTAGTGGCAGTGCAGGGTGTCTCTATTCTCCTTGTAGCAGTGCAGGCCCTGTATTAGAGAGTGTCAGTGTCAGTCCTGCATGCTTGCTGTGATGGTGAGATGTCTGATGTAGCTCTCACGGTACTAACCGGGAGCTGAGAGGAGGGGAGTATTCACATTGTATGAGCCCCTGAAAACCATCTCATTGGCGGAAGATCTCCATAAAACAGTCAAAACGAATCCCCAGGAGAGTGAATGGAGAGAGAACCCCCAGCACTAGGTTGCTGCACTCTGCATCCAGAGCTCAGGAGACCGCCTGCCCCCATCCATCCATATAATATTCTACATACTTTATCCATGGCACTGATTTACCTTGTCCCTGCTATGCACTCAGTCACTATATACAGCACGACCTATTCCACCGTATTTGCTGGAGCTCTCTCCCCATGCTGGCTGATGGGCTGTATGGGAGCTGTAATCACAGAGCTCCACTCCTAGCTCCCTATATCTTTACATGCCCCACAGGACTGAGAGCAGCGTGACTCCAATCACACACAGCCTGTGGAGCAGCACTGTCTGAGTCTCTTCCAGCTATCTGGGGTGAAAGGACCAAGGCTGCTTTGCCCATTGTTAAAGAAACACATGTCTTTATTTGCTAATCAGTCTCGCTGGAGTGTAAATACTCAACTACTTCCAATCGATGCAGTTGATATCTGCCACCCAGTAGTCCCTAAAACCATAACAACAACAAGTGAACTGCAGTCCGTAATCCGACCACTAGTCCCATGTAATAATCACATAACATATTGGGTTCCCTGGCTGACAGGCCTGCTGTGTCTATTACCTCAGACAATAAATCCTCTCACAGTTAACACAGAACATGTAACCTCTGACACTCCAGCTGCTGCCCGACTACAACACTGGCCACTGGGTGTGATGGGAGTTGGAGTGCGCAGAAAATGGAGTGCCGGAGACTCATATACCTTAATTTGTTATTTTCCAGGAATAAATCTCGAATCTATTTACAAAGCTTGGTGCTCATAATAATAACAAAATAATAATAAAGAATTCGGACATATTGCAGTTTTACCTTGTCTATGTTTAGCAGCACAGGATGCATAGAGATTCCCTAGACTAGAGCGAATTACATTCAGGCACATTAGGAATCATTATTTATATTGTGTATGCCCATAGCACAGTGCACTCGGTACGGATTATTGATCCATGGTTCTGAGAGAGGTATCGGACGGTGACTATTATAGGTCTATAAGGTGTGTGTGGCCAGGTATCCATGTGTTGTGTATCACTGAGAAACACTTGTGGATCCTTGACTCGGTCTGAGTATTACTGCACTCTGTGTGTCTGACTTTTGCTGCACTCTGTGTGTCTGAGTATTACTGCACTCTGTGTCTGAGTATTAATGCACTCTGTGTGTCTGACTTTTACTGTACTCTGTGTGTCTGGGTATTGCTGCACTCTGTGTCTGAATATTACTGCACTCTTTGTGTCTGAGTATTACTGCACTCTGTGTCTGAATATTACTGCACTCTGTGTGTCTGACTTTTGAGTATTACTGCACTCTGTGTCTGAATATTACTGCACTCTGGGTGTCTGACTTTTACTGCACTCTGTGTGTCTGCGTATTACTGCACTCTGTGTATCTGAGTATTACTGCACTCTGTGTATCTGAGTATTACTGCACTCTGTGTCTGAATATTACTGCACTCTGTGTGTCTGAGTATTACTGCACTCTGTGTGTCTGACTTTTACTGCACTCTGTGTATCTGTGTATTACTACACTTTGTGTGTCTGAGTATTTCTGGACTCTGTGTGTCTGAGTATTACTGATCTCTGTGTCTGAGTATTATTGCACTCTATGTCTGAGTATTACTAGATTCTGTGTGCCTGAGTATTATTGTATTCTGTGTCTCTGAGCTTTACTGCACTCTGTGTCTGAATATTATTGAACTCTGTGTCTGAGTATTACGAATCTCTGTGTCTGAGTATTAATGCACTCTATGTCTACGTATTACTACATTCTGTATGTCTAAGCATTACTACACTCAGTGTATGAGTATTACTGCACTTTGTGTGTGAGTATTACTTCACTCTGTGAGTATTACTGCACTTTGAGTATTAGTACACTGTGTCTGAGTATTACTGCACTTTGTGTGTCTGAGTATTACTGTACTCCGTGTGTCTGAGGAATACTGCACTTTGTGTGTCTGAGTATTACTGGTCTCTGTGTGTCTGAGTATTACTGGTCTTTGAGTATTAGTACACTGTGTCTGAGTATTACTGCACTCTGTGTGGCTGAGTATTACTGCACTTTGTGTCTGAGTATTACTGGTCTCTGTGTGTCTGAGTATTACTGCACTTTGAGTATTAGTACACTGTGTCTGAGTATTACTGCACTTTGCGTGTCTGAGTATTACTGCACTCTGTGTGTCTGTGTGTCTGAGTATTACTGCACTTTGTGTGTCTGTCTGAGTACTGGTCTCTGTGCGTATGAGTATTACTGGTCTCTGTGTGTCTGAGTATTACTGCACTCTGTGTGTCTGAGTATTACTGCACTCTGTGTGTCTGAGTATTACTGCGCTTTGTGTGTCTGTCTGAGTACTGGTCTCTGTGTGTCTGAGTATTACTGGTCTCTGTGTGTCTGAGTATTACTGGTCTCTGTGTGTCTGTGTGTCTGAGTATTACTGGTCTCTGTGTGTCTGTGTGTCTGAGTATTACTGGTCTCTGTGTGTCTGTGTGTCTGAGTATTACTGGTCTCTGTGTGTCTGTGTGTCTGAGTATTACTGGTCTCTGTGTGTCTGTGTGTCTGAGTATTACTGGTCTCTGTGTGTCTGAGTATTACTGCACTTTGTGTGTCTGTCTGAGTACTGGTCTCTGTGCGTATGAGTATTACTGGTCTCTGTGTGTCTGAGTATTACTGCACTCTGTGTGTCTGAGTATTACTGCACTCTGTGTGTCTGAGTATTACTGCGCTTTGTGTGTCTGTCTGAGTACTGGTCTCTGTGTGTCTGAGTATTACTGGTCTCTGTGTGTCTGAGTATTACTGGTCTCTGTGTGTCTGTGTGTCTGAGTATTACTGGTCTCTGTGTGTCTGTGTGTCTGAGTATTACTGGTCTCTGTGTGTCTGTGTGTCTGAGTATTACTGGTCTCTGTGTGTCTGTGTGTCTGAGTATTACTGGTCTCTGTGTGTCTGTGTGTCTGAGTATTACTGGTCTCTGTGTGTCTGAGTATTACTGCACTTTGTGTGTCTGAGTATTACTGCACTTTGTGTTTCTATTACAGCACTTTGTACGTGAACGTACTGCTTACATTTTATATTAAAAATTAATTATTTTCTTAGAATGATTGTACTGTAAAATGAATGTGGGTGCAGTTGTGTTACTAAATCTGTGTTCGAGTAATGCTGTAATGCATTTGTGTAAATGTTACAGTATAAATAACTCGTGCTAAATTGGAAAGCCCGTTTCTAACGGTATAAAGCACACAGACACATAGGAGTATACATTGAATATACACAATACATATCTATGGATATATAGAAACAGCATTTACTGGTAGGAATGTAACAACAAATTAAGAAAGATGAAATAAAAAAAATAAGATGGCAATTTAGAAAGGTTTCATTGTGTGTATGGAGTCTGCCATATATGTGTATATGTAATTGGCGAAAACTACTCGAATTTTAGAATTATTATAAGATTTTCCAAAATTAGACATTTGAAAAAAAAATCCAATCACTACACTTAATGCGCTTTCAACTGATACATTACCAGAATAGGAGCGATTTCGAAAAAAATAAAATACTAAATTAAATGTGTAAGCTGTTATGCTCTAAAGAAAAACAAACATTCTTACATTACAAAATAGATTTAATTTCTATGCTATATTTCCATTACTAAGTGTCTATCTTTATCTCTGCCTTTCTATCTACTTCTATATATTGTTTATTAATATTATCCGGGTTTTAAATACAAAATACAATCTCGCCGGTGCCGATCGCCGGTACAAAAGGTGACTGGTGTCTGGAAAAGCCAAAATCCAATTCTGCCTGTTAGAAGGATCAATGTGTGTGTATGGGCCAGCACACGGTCCGACATCCTCTCCCTGACCCCCGTCTCTCTCTTGTCTTCCCTTGCCCTGAAAAATGATTCCCAGCCCCTGATTGAATTTTATTCCTTCCTGACCAGGCCTGCTTTTATTACACAGACCCCATCAATCTTGGACTAACGCGACATTTGTTTATAGCTCTGGAATGAAATGAATGACTTTATGAGCCTGATCATAATTAAAACGAGAGGGTTATATTCATCCACACACGCACCACCTCTGGACGGATTTACTAAACTTTACAATGAGCAGAGAGCGTGATGGCCCAGCCAGGTAGCCGGCTAGCCATTCACAGCCATGGGCTACCTACACACTGGACTACTGCCATGCCTGGACAATACTGGGTCAGTTAGCACAAACATTCTACTGGTCTCCATGGTGATACTTTTATTAAAACAACACAGAACTGACCCAGCTTTCTGTTAGTAAATCTAGTCCGTATTGTGAACTGCACAATGCATCCCAGATCTACCTACCGTACTACCTACCTACCCACCTATTTATAAAATTATTATTGTATTATTATTTTATTATTTATATAGCGCCATCAGATTCCGTAGCGCTGTACAATGGGTGGACTAACAGACACATAATTGTAACCAGACAACTGGACATACAGGAATAGAGAGGTGGAGGGCCTTGCTCAATGAGCTTACATTCTAGTTGTGTCTGTCTGTTTGTCTATCTGTCTGTCTGCCTGTCTGTCTCTTTATTCGATGGAAATATTAAAGACACTTATTAAAATGTAAAAAGCTAAAAACTCAGATATAACCGCTTATGGCTTATTTACTAAGCAGTTGCTAAATCGCGGTAAAATGACCGAATAAGAAATACAGTTTATAATGAGCAGACTTTGAGGTTTATTTTTTTCCTCATTTTGACCAATCGAAATGCCTAAATGTCAGAAAACTAGCAGATCTGAAATACATTCTCCAACTTTCTTATACATTTCTTATCAACTTGGATATTTGCCCTAAATGTTGCAGACTTAGTTTTCTTCATTAAACACCTAATGGAATGGGATTGTATAATGTAGACAAACTGGGATTAATTAATGCATTTGAGAAAATTAGCAAGGAAGCACTTTTTTCATACATTTTGCAATTCGGTTTTTAGTTAACTGCAGTTCAATGCTTAGTGAATAAACCCCATAAACCGGTTAATTTCTAATTTAAAAAAAACTTAGTCTAGATTAGGGGTAGGCAACCTTCGGCACTCCAGATGTTATGGACTACATCCCCCATAATGCTCTAACACCCATAGTGCTGGCAAAGCATCATGGTAGGAGTAGTCCAAAACATCTGGAGTGTCGAAGGTTGCCTATGCCTGGGCTAGATGTATCCTTTGCCACTCTAAGAAAGCCTTTCCCTGTGTCATATAGACAGTTTATCCTTTGTCATATGGCCTACTGGCTGTCAAAGTGTTAAACCAAGTAACTCACCATACAAACGGTTAACCTGATATGGAAATATTGCAATATTGGCATTTGTTCCATAAAAAACGAATGAGGAGAACCAAGTCTGTCTACACACAACCTAATTCAGGGCTGATTTGTGCAACCAGTTCGCATATTAAATCCCTATATACACATTTTAGTTCAATTTTAATTTGCTTATTATCTAAATTAAGTTAAACATTGTAATCAATGCTTGTTTGTGAAATCATTGGGCTCATTCTGGGGGCAAATACTTGGTATTTTCGACCTAATTTTGTATTTTTTATATTTTTAGTAGGTTTTATATTTAGTTTTTTTTTAATGATTTTTCTATGATTTGTTTTTAAATTTTAGGTCGATTAAAACAAATCACACTTTATGATTCGATCCTCAATAAATTAAATGAAATAAATGTTTACTTGGATGCACGCCTTAATGCAATGTGATTTCTGCCAATGCAGAACAATGAAACCCGATTTTCAAAATTTGGGTTAAAAAAAAAATAATCTGTTTTATGACATTAACTATCACAGCTATGGCTACCGCTTGGCTGGCTTAGATTGAAATCTTAGATCCCCACAATTAGCTATTTTCCGAGGACAATAAACGAGACTGACACATGTTAGCAGACTGGCAAGTATGAGTTCTGACTGGGCCACCATAATACCAAGTACTACGATAGTGCCCTCTGTGCCAGGCTAGCTATTATAATGCATGGCTGTCCCAGACTGTACATTATAACTGTACATTATAACTGTCACATACTGCTCGATGGAATAATATCCAGGGAGCCTTTATCATTATTAGTGAATTATTCTAAGCTACATGGACACAATATTATTATTATTATTATTATTTATATCTCAGAAATGACTAGCACTGCAGATTATGTACCGGCTATTATGGTTTACATTATGAAAGTCACCATGAAAATTGGTTATATTTCTTCCCTGTTCTGTGTTAAATTTATATATGTGTATTTTAATATTATTTTATCATTTTAATGTTATACTGTACTCTACTGTAACAATGCAATGTTTGTGGGTCTAGGACATACTTAAAACCCAGATAAATCTCAATGTATGCTTCCTGGTAAATAAATACATAAATAAATACCTAAATAGGCTCTAAAGTCTGTGGAGCTAGTTTTACCCTATCTGTTTGTAGTTTTAGCGTGACTATAGGCATGCACACTGCCCCAACATTTCTCTACTTATTCATTATACATATATATCAAATAATGAATAAGTAGAGAAACATAGCTTACACATACACTGTACCTGCCAATACATGTATACACACAGTGTGCGTACGGTTTGTGAGAATTAGAAAAGGCTTCAATAAAATGATATCTTTACAGTAATGGTAGTCTCTGTGAGTGCGTGTCTATGGATAGCTATATAAAAACCCTGCCGGAGTGTGTGTGTGTACATTAATATACAATAACAGAACATTGCAGTATGAATATCTCTAACTTTTTATTAAACTAAAAGTATCAGCAAAGTACTTGTATTTTTTTCCTGAAAATGTTTACCCTAGTGTGTGTTATTATATAGCAGAACCAATACATATGTATATATATATATATATATATATATATATATATATATATATCATAGATATATGTATATACATATTTATATATAATTCGTTAAATGTGTGTATATATATATATATGTTCTGTTACAGCAAATATGTGTGTGTGTGTGTGTATTTTGTTGTTGCCGCTGTCTTTGATCTGCCACAGTCCTACCTGTCTATCATATTATTTTCTTATTGCTACTCTTTGTCCTGGAGAATGAAGTTAATTAAATCTGATTTTTGAGAGATCTGATTCTACTTAGTTGAAACTCCTTAATTTCCCCCTTTTGATGGAAGAAGAATGTGAAAAGCCATAAATCAGAAAAAAAAAAGCTGATCCCTTAAGATTTAACCTAAAAGGCAAATGCAGGTCTAGCTCTGCCCGAGATAGTTAGAAAGACCTCAGCAAAGACACACAGTGACCTGGGATATATCCCCCCTGATCTAGGATCACTTCTCTGCAGGTGACAGCCCTCCATGTATATCTCTTATACAGACACAATCACTAGGAGAAACAATAACAAACAACAATCTTATTCTTAGAACCAATATTAAAAAAACAAAAACAATAATACAAATAAAACAGAATGGAGGGAAGCCATAGCTGACACATACTCCTCCCTCCATCTAGTTTGGTAAAGTATCCTCCGTTCAACACTGTGTTATTTGGATAGAATTAGTCACGGGTCTGAAATGTTTGTTTTTCCTGTTTCACACACATAACAACCCTTCTAGCTGGATGATGCCATCTAATAGGTGACTCCATGCACTGCCCAGCTCACTTTTAGTCTGGTACACACACAGCCTGGCAACAACACACGTCTCCTAATTACATCAAAAAGAAAAATGAAAAAGTAAACAAACAAACAAACAAAAAAAACCATATATCAATTTCTACTGAATATATATATATATATATATATCGGTATCCCTTACACTAACACCAAGATCACACTGAAATGTGACACTGATTGTATACCTGCATCAATTTCACTCCATAAATAAACAGTGGGTAAATGCACAAATATCACACCATAATCTCCAAATGGTGTAATAATTACATACATATATTCGGTTTTCTCTTTTGTCTATTTTTTACTGAGCATGTTAGTCTTTCATTGTCTTTGCATTGTGTTACTTGCTCAGGCTGTAGTATAATGGAATCTCTTGTTTATTAGAAGAATATCCAGTTAGACAGGAAAACTGTACAAAATCAGACATATCACACTGAGAGATGTATTCACTAAAATAAGGAGATTTGGGAAATTAACTGCCAATTGCAAATCTTAGGCCGAAATAGCCAAATGGGGAAAAATGATAAAATTATTCAAATGTCTGCTATTTTAGCCTTAATTGTGCGACTCCCTGGTCAGTTCGTGATTTTGTTATACTTTAATTTAGACAGCTACAGGACCAGAGGTGAAGCCAGTTATACAGCTCCTATCTAGGACTGAACTAGCAGCAATACTCCAACATTGCACAACAAAATAAAACAAAATTCTCCGAATTATGACTTTTTGGAAATGCCTTTCGTTGCATTGTTTGGCACTAAATGCGTTCATTAAAACCAATCCGAAGCCGAGACATTTCGTGGGATAACATACAATCCGAATATTACTGCTGACAGGGGCTGGCTGATAAATCAAGCGAAAAACACACTAAAACATTCAGACTAACCTGTTGGGTTTCTTGTTACATCCTCAAACCAAACAGGGCAGGGAGTTTATAATAAGCCTGTTCTGTCCTTTATCTCTCTTTTAATCAATAATCCTGCACTATGCTAACTTGATCAGTGAAGATACATGTTTGGGAATAAATTAAAATGCTCGTGTAGCAATAATCAAAGAGAAAAAAACATGTCCTAATTAATAATAATAATAATAATAATAATAATAATAATAATTAATAACAATAATAATAATTTTATTATAGCTAGATTTCCAGTAGTAGTATCACTATTATAATTATTAGTTTGATATTAAAAAGTAATGTTCACTATTATTATTACTTTTATTACTATTATTATGAATTACAGCTATTAAATAAATGGCAGTGCATCCCAAATGTTTACTGGAAGATTAATAGCCGAGTAGCACATAAAATGTAAAGTGCACACAATTTAAGTAACCTTTCACCTTGATACCTAAGACCAGCAGGAAACTTCAGGAATGAATTAACCAGAAAGCCACACTGCATGCAACATGTATACACTTCCACTACAGTATAACTCCATGCCAGTACTACAGACAAACCATTCATGGTGCATTTAATAACAGCCGGTAGATATATGTGTAGATTTATTTTCATTTGGCATTATTATGTATTTCTCAAATGTTATGAGATAACATTCGATTGTGTGGTAATTCGACGTATATCGTGTAGACAGATCTGCTTAATAACTAACTGTATTAGACTCTGATAAAGGGGGAGAATAGAAACAAAATAAAAGTTTATTCGCTAAACAGTGACTTGTGGAGAGATGACAACTGACTTGTAAAATGTACAATAAATATAGCTGAATTCAGGCTTTTAAAAAAAATGTTTTACTGTCTTAAATTTTACAAATCTGTTGTCATCTCTCCACAACTAAGTGTTTAATAAATATACCCCTAAAATAAAATGAAATGCTGAGGAAATATTTGCACAATAGATATGAGCTGCTATTAATTCTCAATAAACCTTTAACGATCAGCTCTAACAACAAACAATTACATCTAAAAGCTCCTTCTAGATAAGGCTCGATGCATTATCTAAAGACTCAGCACAGGCCTAAAAATCTCTAATCAGCTAATCAACTTTAAAATACTGATTGACAGGACAGATCACCAGAAGTTAATGAATTTACTGCATTTCCTGACTTATCAGTACATGGAGGAGGGGATGAGGACAGCCTCAGGAGTCTACCTTGTAAATTAAGGAAGCTGCTGGTAAAATATCTAACCTGACAAGGGGTGAGCATAGGATGTGATTTCGTAGTAAGTACAGTATAAGTGTAGCAACTCATACAAGTACTACAAAAATATCTCACTTAGATTTTCACACAATTAGGTAAAATAAAAATGTCATCGATATTTCAAAATCCGCCCATTAAAACATAAATCTCTAGCACATCTGTACATAAAATCTTGTTCGAGTGACATCCATATCAAATACTTAAAAAATGTATTTATAAATTAATATGTATAATATATATTATATGTTGTATATATCATAACTATGTAACATATATATTTACACACACACATATATAGAATTATTATATATGTGTATATATAGTTAGATAGAAAGAAAGATAGATAGATAGATATATCGTGTATAGTATATATGTTTGTGCGTGGTTTGCCTTTACTAAATTTAAAGAGTTGTCAGACATGTTTATCATTCAAATAGAATGGTAATTTATTAAGAAACAAACAATACTAAGCCTTCAGAATATTTTGAACAGAAGAAAACAAATTGATAAAAATATGCTGGGTACATTTTTTCTTCCTTGTAATGAGAACTCTAAAGTTCAGATATCTCATTTTGAGCTGCTGGCCAACACTGCCTGGCGTTTGGTCCAAGTACACTTTAAAATAAATTACTATATTGCAATTTACATCTCAGAACAAGTTCATAAAAGCTTGCCATATATATATGCTTTTAAACATATGCAAAATAATACCTTCAAAAACAAAAAAAACAAACAGAAAAAATAACGATTTTCTAAAAAGTAGAAGAAACTTACGTGTCGATTTGGCTTTTACAAACCACACATTATTTGTGTCTCTGTACAAACTAGGTGTTTTTTGACTTTTGGATGAGGGAATTTGAGAATTATATCTATACAATTTTCCCCCTTTTTTGTAGAAGAAAAAAAAATAATATAATAATAATATTAATAATAATAAAGGAGTTTCTTTCTTTTTTTCAAACTTGTTTTGATTGATCTTTGGTCAGAATTTGCTGCAGTCATAGACAAATGCCCCCGAGGTGCGGTACAGAGACTGGCTGGATGGGAAGGACATCTGACAGCTGCTATTCCCATTCACAGGGGAGCTGTTCAATCCAATCCTCTGGGACTCAAACATCTCTCGCACCGAGTGGAAGTTCTGCTGTTGCCCAGGGTAGGTGGCCCCGGCCAGGTGGCCCAGATCCCCGGCCTGGTTCAGGTACCATGAGGGCAGGCGGCTCTGGTGGGGGTGCTCCTGGCTGCCATGGCTGAGGGCCGAGGTGGTTGTGGTGCTGGTGGTGATGTTGTAGTCAGGTAAGGACTCTTCCACCGTGCTGGCTGCCGGGGTGTTGGAGGGGGTGAGGTGTCCGGCTCGGTCCCCGGAGTACAGGCTCATGGCCTGCATGTTGCAGTGATAGGTCCCGGCCGGGCCGGAGCTCTGGCTGCAGGGCGAGCTGTAGAGGGTGCCCTGGCCCGAGGGGTAGTTGATGGACAGGGCCGGGGCTATGCCAGTCCGGGAGGAGGAAGGGATGAGTCCAGCTGGCAGGTCCCCCGAGCCCTGCGGGGAGCCCCGGAGAGAGGTCATGATGTTGTCCACGCTGAAGCCCTGGCTGTGGTGCTGGGGGTGGTGGGAGTCGGAGTCCATGCTCAGGGAGCGGGCGGACGGGATGCTGTGCGGGCTGCCAGCGGTGGACATGCTGCTGCTGCTGTCCGGGCTCTCTATCTTGGGCACGGCGGACAGGGCCGGAGACATGGCCCGCGGGGGGGAGGCCGAGCCGTTCTCGGTCTTTATATCCTGAATCCGGACCGGCTGCGGGCCGCCCTCCTGCTCCCCCCCGGCCTGGCTCGGCTGCCGCTGGGCTGAGCACGGTTGGGCGGCATGGTCCTTCATCAGCCGCTCCTTGTCCTCCTTGGCCCCGTCCTTGATCACATCCTTCTTCTTGAACCTCCGCCTCCTGCGCAGAAAGCTGCCGTTCTCGAACATGTTGTAGGAGTCCGGGTCCAGGGTCCAGTAGCTGCCCTTCCCCGGCTTCTTGTCATCCCGGGGCACCTTGACAAAGCACTCATTGAGGGACAGGTTGTGGCGGATGCTGTTCTGCCAGCCCTGCTTGTTGTCCCGGTAGAAGGGGAATCTCTCCATGATGAACTGGTAGATGCCGTTCAGGGTGATCTTCTTATCGGGGGCGTTCTGGATGGCCATGGTGATCAGAGCGATGTAGCTATAGGGGGGTTTCACCATGTCCTTGGGCTGCGGCTGGGGGGTGTAGGGCCCGTAGGCTCTGGCCATGCCGGCCTGGTACTGCTCGTGGGCCGGGTGTGAGTACATGCTCATGGGGGCCGGCATGCCTGTGTACCCCCCTCCTGCTGCTGCCGCGGCCGCCGCTGCCCGGTAATAGCTCTGCTCCCCCCCCAGGTAGGGCACTACTCCCAGCGAGTTCGGGCTGGACACCGAGTATCGCGCCTGCATGGCTCCTCCACTCACACAGGGCACAGGGGGGGCACACGGGGCACAGAGGGGGCAGCAAGACTCATACAATATCCACAGGCAATCCGGAGAGCTCGGACACCCTCCTCCCTCCTTCCTGATCTGCCCAGGCCGGGATCAGCTGGAGAGTCAACTCATAGAGAAGGAGCCAACTCAGCGCTCAGAGCCCACAACTCCGGGCTCAGACTCTCCAGATACTCAGAGATACAGACAGTAAAGCCAGGTGAACTCAGTCCTGCTCCAGGATGCAGATCCCGGTACCCTTACTCCTAGATCAACACGTAGCAGCTCTGCTCCAGTGAGGATGAGGAGGATGATGATAATGAAGAAGTAATAGAGTCTCCCACAGTGTATGGAGTCAATGTGTCCCCTACAAGTGTCCTGGGTGGGGATCAGTCACTGGAAAGCTGGGTGCCAGGCTGGGTTCAAGGATCAGTCACTGACAGGATGGGTGCAGGCTGGGTGCAGGGATCAGGCTGGGGGAGCATTGGGAAAAGTTCTGAACTTTTTGAGCACGGTCAGCAGGCTGATAGAATTTTACAGAGCTAAGTTGGTTTTGGTGCCCCGCCCATTGGAACACTGCGGACCAATCAGATGGCAGGAACTGTGCTGTGAATGGAAAGAACACAGACAGCGTTCCATAGACTGGGGGCCAGGCAGCCGGAGCGGGATCCAGCACTGACCACACACTCTGCTCCTCTGTAATGGATCCACCCAGGCACCCAGTGCCCCCCAAACACCGGGCCCAGCCAGGCTCTGCTACACGGGATCACACCCGGGGCACGGGGAGGGTCAGACTGGATGTGTGGGTACACCCTCCTGGTATACCTCCCTGTAACGACTATCTCCATTGACCTAACAGGAGAGCAACTAATGGGGGTCACAGCTAATATTACATATCTTTCATGTGGTTATTGTCATTCATATTAGTGGTCACAATAACCGAGTCATTAAACCACGAACACACAACGATAGATATAGACAGACAGATACAGACAGAGAGGCAGACAGAAGTTATATATAACTCTCATACAATTATACATATGTTGCAGGCACACATTGCAATATAGTTCCCCCCTCACGCCCTTGACATCTTTTCAAGGTAAATCTCTGCATACATGTCTGAACCAGAGAGGCTAGCATTAGCAGAGCAGATATCTCACATCCTCAATACTTTACAGAAACTCAATCAATGCTAATACCGCCAACAGCTGGATGACCAACCCATGAGAGCAGGCAACCTTCCCTTCTGTGACAGCCGGCTGACAATCCCTGTATAGTGACATCACACATCACTGGCTGTACCCTTACATCGATCTGTTCTCAAATTCTCTTATAACTGCAAACAATAAGAATGTTTCTGGGGTCTGTCTGTCTGTCTGTCTGTCTATGTCTCTGTCTAATAAACAGGACATGTACGCAGTGATCATCTGGTTAATTGCAATGATATTATTAAGAGTAGATGACACCTATTTGTCACTGTGTTTTGGGTTGTTGGGATCAGAAATGTACTTGTTAGAACTAAAATAACATTTAGGATACACATAACTGTGACAACACGCCGAGTAATGGATAAACCAACAGATCTAACTCTATCTTCCCTAGAATAATTATCCATGGGTTACTGAGAATCACCAAGATTTATATTGCACACACTAGAAGTTCCCCAAACCTGAAAATCCCATTAGACCTAATTAAAGGCCATTGTGAAAAGTCGAACCAACGTGTGAAGTTTTGGGCACTCGTTAAAGCGTTTGTATATCAAGAGCTTCACACTTTCTGCTGTTAATTTAAAGAAAGCTTTCTTTGTTTCTTTCTAAGGGGGTTTGTTAAGGAGCACATTTGGCATTATTAACCCGAAGCCTTTGAGTTGTCACTTTCCTTGATGCTGGATGAGTCTTGTAAATCAAAGCAAACATATGGGGTAAACTTCAAGATGATACCACCCTGTGTGGGAAGCAACTGTCCTTTAAAGCAGCCATTTCTGTGTGGGCAGGGAAGCTCTCACTACCATTCTTACAGGATAGGGTTAATCGGGAGGAGGGGGGGGGGGGGGGGGGGGCTGTTCAATGTGTGTAAATTCACAGACTTGCTTCCAAGCACTGAACAAATGTTTGTTTGTCTACAGACCTCTTACAATATTCAAACACATTGACACCTGTTAGGGAATGCTTGTTAACTCTCCCTATCATGTCTAAAATTCCTTTCCTTTTGTGATCAATTTGACTTCTCCCCTTGGTTAAATTGGATAAAACGAATTATGTGAATGGGTGATTTCTACACACCTTTAGACCTGGGTAAAACAACGTTTATCTTTAAAAATATACTCAGTTTAAAAAAATAATTTCTATTAAAAACGACTGGAGCCTTGATGTATCAATATAATATAATAAAAGTACGACGATCCTATTCAACTCCTTGTTCGCTCGTTATAATTCCACACCACAAACTGTCAGGAATGAAAAAAATGCCAATTCATTAAACTGTGCACATTTGCATCTCTTTTTAAAACCTGCCAAAATATGTAGCATCAGCACTAAATATGTGTAGAATTCAACAAACATTTGAATAATATTTTCCTTTTCAGATTACCGATTGCCCATTAATACATCTTTATAATTTGTGTCAATATTTTCCTATTTACATAGTCCCTTTATGCAAACCAAAAATGTATTTTTCAGTATAAACTCCCTGTTTTTAAAAATAAATCCTACAAAGCATTTTTATAGCAAACTCGAAACATGTCCTGACTTTGTGGAAATCCTCCAGGAAGGAATTTTAATAATAATATTCGGAAACAGCATAGAATAAACACCATGCAAAATGGGGATCTGACATCCTTATATTAAAATGATCCATTTCATTGTACTCAGTACACAGTGCTCACTGCTGGAATCTAAGGGTGCATTATAATTTATTATGGATAGTCAATTATTTTTTATTAATTAATGTCTCATTGTAATTCCCCAATTATTCCTTAATTTGAACAATGCTGTCACAGAATATATTTTGTTAAAAATACAGCCCTTATTCATGCCATCTGTCTTAGGTCACGATGAACTGAATGCTTTCTTTCTCTGTATCATAATATAATTGTTGTAATATAAGTTAAACAGTTGAGGTGTAATAGTTTATTTCTGCACTCAATGGTGTGGTACATAGTACAGGTGAAAGAAGTTTTCTGTTCTGAAATTTACTTCCCAGAGACCTAGAGATGAACCTTTATTTTTCTGCCTGAGGCTGTTTATACATAGTCAGATCTCCCCTTTTCACCCTAACTACCCCCTTTCTTAATAAACAGGCGTCTCTCAGCCACATTACCTCAGTCCGGCTCTTTCCCATGGCCAGTCTGGGAAGCAGTCACTGTGGGTGCAAACAATTCCAGTTCTTGGGAAACATTGGATTCTTCTCTCTGAGTTTAGAAGAAAAAGTGCTACAATGTTAATAACTCATGGAATACAACGCAATGGATACAAGTATCATATGCAATACAAATAATCCCTGTGTAGCTAGTTATTTTCATTTAATAAGTATGTTATCTGGGCAGCTATGTATACATACAAAACAATGTAATGTAAAATTCAGGGTGGTCTAATTAAATAGAAATTGCAATACTTAATATATTATTCCAAACATCAATAAATCCGTTGAGAATAAGGGTTGTTTAAAAATTAGTCAAATGTAAGATTTATTTGTTACAGTGTAAACTAAATATATGTGTGTGTATGTGTGTTTCTGGAGTGGTAGTAATAATAATAATAATAATAATAATAATAACAAAACAGCATTAATATTAAATTAAAAACATAACACAGAACACATTTATTTTAAACTCGCAATTATGTGACATGTATTTTTTTTTATGAATCTTTTATATAACTCGATCAGTTCTATGTATTTATGTCTTTAAAAATGGTGAGTAAATATTTAAATCATTGTGGACTGTGGATCATTGTGGACTGTGAAAGAATTGCTATTTGGGAAGAAATTAGGATTCGAATTTGAAGTTCTTTCATGCACCTGAATAAGAACCATTCCCCATCTCTCCCCTGTATTATCCAAATCTTTCTCGGACTGTTGAGGATATAATTCCTTTGCTTTGACAAATACCCAATATACACATTTCACATCCGTATGCAAATATATTTACATGTAATATACTTGGAACTTGGCTGGGAGGCTGACAAGGAATCGTGTGAGGTTACTTAAGGTGAAACATGAAGAAAAATACATAAAAAATTAAATAAACAACATATTTTGCTTCTTCTAGATCCCGACTCCGTTAAGGCACAAGGATAATTAGAGATTCAATTACTATAAAAGTGGGGACATTTATTTAAAAATGCTGCATTATGCGCCTTTAAATTAAGAGGGAGAATTAGAGGTCATTAACCCCTTCAGGACTGACTGCATGTTAGGATTGGTACAATAAGGAGTTTCTTAAAATGTGGTCATGGACGAGTTAAAATGAAACACAGACATTCTGCAATAAAGTAACAGAATAAATTAATTTTGAATGAAATCGCATGCATTAATAACAAAACAACAAAGTAATATATTTTGAATAAAAAGTACAATGATGCCTACAGGTCTTTCAAACAGCACGTTGTGATTTAGTTAATGAAAGATCGGTCTGAGAAACAAATGTATTTATTAATAAACTATCAAATTGCTCTTAATAACCCAGCTAAAACTCTGCCTCAGTTTAATAAATGGATCCATATTTAAAATGATCACTTGCAGGTCATATAGTAGTGATATTTAACAGTCGTGTATCTACTGGTTATCCAACATACCACAAATATACAACAAAAGGGTCCCAAAATCTGCTCCCCAAATTCTTTAGTTTTTAGTGAAATTTACTAAACTAACAGTTTAAATCATTTTCATCCTAGGGGGTAAAAACACACTCCGATACATTAATTTACAAAACTAATTTGCTTACTTGAGGGAGGTACTATCCTATCCAGCTTTAGTATCAAGATCTCTGTATCTAATCGCATTTCCATTTAATATCTCGATTAATTGAGCTCAGTGGCAACAGATAGAATTCATAAAGGGCAATTGTGCACACGGATTTAGAAATGGATCAGTAACCATGGAAACCGACGCAATGTACTTAGTGATCGCTCAATTTTAAAATATTTGCCCAATATTTGCTCTTAATGATTTATTGCAGAAAATGTGATGCAGCACAGAATAGGGGAGAATCTCTGTTCAGACATTGTGTACATTTACACACATCTTCTCCACGTGGGCTCATTATTAGCCTTCAGCTATAAGCATGAATTCTCTTACTGATTGCATTGAATAAAAAACACTGCCTTCCATCTGTTAATTAAGAAATTAAGTTCTGTTTATTTTGCCAATAAAATATGTTGCTAGCAATCTCAAGAGTGATGTACTGGGGACTGCCAATTTATCTAATCCCTTAAATGATTCAAATGCAATATTAATTGCTATTAAATTAGACAATGCAGCATCAGGTTCCGATTAGTGTTAATGTGTGTAATTTGTTCCCTACCTATAAGACAGACTAAGATCGAGTTAGTCTGCCATAATCTTTAAATTGCTTCAATGGTATTTCATGGATCAATAAGAGTGATTTATTGTGTTTCATGCCGCCGCTGAAGCTATTTCAGATCATCTATAATATAAGGTAGGCACATCCAGTGGACTATTCACTGACAGCTGATCACTAATATTATGCGAAGAAGGAATAGAGACCTAGGACTTTTTTTTTCTATTGATGGAAAATGCTGACGCCTGCTGTAATTCTGGAGCTGTGCTTATACTCATATTTAACAAGTTACCTGTAGGTGGTTAGGGCTTAGCGCAGACAGAGCTGGAGCGCCCTCTGCTGTCTAGACTGAAAAGAATATGTATGTAGAACACGTTTTCACTATACTTAACTCCACCAGCATTCTTTAAAAAGCTGCCATTTAGTTGAAATACGTCTTTGATAGTTTTTTAAACAAGTTAGAAGATGGATTTGGAACCAGCAGGCACATTCCTTCGGTGACTCCACCCTTTTTCATATTTGCATTACTTTTCAGAACAGACACTTTTTATACATTAACCACAGTTACAGACACTGACAAACAGATACACATTCCCAGACACACTCACGTATACACTGTCAGACAGACTGGCACACATATAGATACACACTGCCACACACAGATAAACATCGCCACACACACACACAATCACACTGTCACACAATGACACAAAAATATATACAGATTGGTTTTAGCCACCCTCCTAATTGCCTATTTTTGCTGCTTCCTTGGATCTAGTGGGCACCATGCTATGTACAGTGTGAGGGTTCTGTTCTCTCCACTCTGCAGATAACTAGAAGGAAGTGATCTAATCAAAGCGGCCATCAGAAATCATAGGGCCAATTAAAAAAACATTTTTCAGGCACACTTAACACATCCTCCCAGTCAACCACATAGATAAAAACTCACAGACACATACACATTCCCAGACATACACATATAGATACACATACAGATTCTCAAATAAACCAAGTGACCAGGGGCTGACTGATAGTAGCCTGGGCCGCCAGGGCATATTTCAGCCCTGGGCCCCTGTCACATCCAAAACGCACACAACTGCACAAGATTTTATTCACTAAAGAGTTAATTGTATTGAATTGCAAAATTTAAGGAAATATAGGGGGTTTGGATTAGGGATCAACCGATATTGATTTTTTAGAGCTGATACCGATAATCTGTGAACTTTCAGGCCAATAGCTGATAACTTACCAATACCAATATTCTGTACATTTACCATTTTGAAAAAAGAAACAATTTCTCCAAAATCTACTGTTAACTGAACATGTTTAATATTATTTTTTTATATTAAGCGGTAAATGCAAAAAATATACATGCCAGTCAGATTTCTTTTATGTTTTTAAGAATATTTAGTGTTCCTCTCCCTTCCCTGGCCCTTAGTGTTCCTCTCCTCTCTCCCCCCTCCTCCCTCCCCATCCCTTAGTGTACCTCTCCCCTCCCTGTTCCTTAAGTCTTCCTCTCCCCTCCCTGTCCCTTAGTGTTCCTCTCCCCTCCTTCTCCCTTAGTGTTCCCCTCCACTCCTGGGCCCATAGTGTACCTCTCCATTCCCTGTTCCTTAGTGCTCCTGTCCCCCTCCTTAGTGGTCCTCTTCCTGGTGTGCCTCATTACCTCTCTAGTAGTGTGGCCAAGCAGAGCGGACCGTGGTATAGGAGCTTTAGTTTCCTGTAACTGGCCGGACTGACAGGAAGTGCTCTTTCAGTGAGCACTTCCTGTCAGTCCGGCTGGGTACAGGAACTGAAGCTCCTGTACCGCGGTCCGCTCTGTTCCACTCGACCACGCTACACAGAGTGACTGGTAGGGGTGACGCTGTGCACTTTCTTCCTGCAGGTCACTCAATTCTTGCACCCCCAGAGCCGGTGCGGCCTAGTGTGGCCCCTTTTTTCGCCTTATGTAAGCGCCTGCCGTGTGTGCGATGGGCCACTGCCGCCTCTCACATTATCATCAACATGAGTATTAATAGTGGCCGATACCAATATTTGCCAGAATCCGGAATATCGGATACATTGGATACATTTTAGAACACTGCTATATTCACATCTTGTCTGTTTTAGCCTGAATTTTGTGATTTGATTTTCAAGTCACTAAACATAACTGTTTAGTAAATGAATCCCATAGTTGTTTAGCAATAAATGGTGAAAAACTGACAAGAAATTAAAATTGTAAGCAGCAAAAAATGGACCTTAATCACCTGAGTTGCAAAATATTTTTTAAATTGGTTATTTTGACCTTCAAAATTCTTTTGTCAGTTATCTACTATTCCCAGTTCAATAAAGTTTTCTACTATTCCCAGAATAAAGTCTGTGTGTATTTGTTTGTGCGTGTTTAGTGTGAAGGCATGTCTATTAAAGGACCACTATAGGCACCCAGACCACTTCAGACCAATGAAGTGGTCTGGGTGCGAGGTCCATCTAGTGTGTTTGTGTGTGTGTTTGTGTGTCTGTCTCTTCAGTAAGCCTCACTTGTCTCTCTCTTTTCCCCAGCCTCTGTTTGTGTCTCTCCTCCAGTCTGTCTTTCTAACCCCCATTTCTCTCCTGTCTTTCTTCCTAGGCCTATTAATATGTCTTCCACTCCCTTGCCTTCGTGCTGTGGTTGGCTGGCTGGTTGGCTGGCTGGGTGCTGCTGTCTGTCTTCCTCACAACACAGCTTGCTTAGGTTACCTGGAGGAGCTTCTCTGTGTGCTGGGGCGGGGCTGTGATGTCATATCCTGTCCTTTCAGAGCCCCTCACACAGGAAGTGACTGCAGCACTGAGCGCTCTGACAAAACATGTGCAGGGTCAGAGCATGTGCAGTGTATGAAGCTGGCATTGTGGACTAGTTATGGTGATTTACTGATCTCCCTAACTGGCCCACTACTGCTCAGCTGCTGCCGGGCCCTTGCCTGCCTCGGGCCTTTAATCCATGATTGAAGTGTCTGAGTGCTCAGTCCGTCCCTGCCAGTGGCATGCATTTGTAGACGCACACACAACAATACAAACCCCCAGACACACAAAAATATACACTGCTAGACATTCAGATACACAATTACACAATAACAGATACACACATATACACAATGATATGCAGAGTGACCCACACTCAGACACAAAGAAACACATGCACAAATGCACACTGCCACATCGCCACACCCCACACACAGATAAACACTAACACACACTCAGATAAACACTAATACACACTCAGAATCACACCACTCCAAACATATAATCACTGCCACACACACAATTACACACATACACTCAAATGCACATTTCTGTACACATACAAACACAAATCCCGACTTCAGTGCTCTTCTGTTTGCATTCTTTTTGTTTGCAGTAAAGTGGCTTGCCTGTGGTCTAGTGAAGAACTTTCTATCTCCCACATGCCGTATCCGCAGTGCTCTGTGGAGAAAGGATATGCAATCACTTCCTTTTAGTGCAGCCCTGCTGCCTGGGGAACAGTCAGCTGGTTTTGTCTGTTCAGGGGCTTAGGCTGGTGCGGCTACTGAATGTGATCAGTTTGGGAAGATATTTCTATTTCCCCAGCAAAACCGCATAGTGTTATAGGACACCTGCCCTTGACCAGACCCCTTAACAGAGAATGGGCTGCTGCACAGGACAGGGATAAATCAGTTCAGTCCATTAAGTGGCTTGTTCCCTCATAGATCTGCAGTGTGTTGTGTCTAGGAGAGATATATTTCCCAACCAGACCATACACTGTAGGGGCACCTGCGGCAGCACCCCACCAGTTTTTATGTGGGGTGGAAAAAAAATTATTTGCAATAGTTTAGAAACATTAAGGTTCTTTTTCTAGGGGAAGGTGGGGAGGTAATCTAAAAAATTTGGAGGGAAAAAGTACATTAACATACTCTAGTCATTGCCTATGCAGTTACATAAGAAAGAAAAATACATAAGTTGAAAAGAGACGTGTCCACCAAATTCAGCCTCTTTCAATATCTGTTTTGCTGTTGATCCAAAAGAAGGCAAAAAACCCAGTTTGAAACACTTCTAATTTTGAAACAAGCTAGGAAAAAAATCCTTCTTGATCCCAGAATGTCAATTAGATCTCTCCTTGGATCAAGAATCTATTACCCCACAATTTAAAAATAATATCCCTGAATATTATGCTTTGCAAATATTCATCCATGTGTGTATGTGTGTCCAAATAATAATAAAAAAATCTTTAAATCTGAAACTGATGGCTGTGTACAGAAGCTTTCTTGAGAGTTATTAAAATGGGCCAGATTAAAAACTAGTGATGTACCAAACTGTTCGCTGGCGAATAGTTCCTGGCGAACATAGCGTGTTCGCGTTCGCCACGGCGGGCGAACACATGCGCGGTTCGATCCGCCCCCTACTCGTCATCATTGACTAAACTTTGACCTTGTGCCTCACAGTCAGCAGACACATTCCAGCCAATCAGCAGCAGACCCTCCCTTCCAGACCCTCCCACCTCCTGTACAGCATCCATTTTAGATTCATTCTGAAGCTGCATTCTTAGATAGAGGAGGGAAAGTGTAGCTGCTGCTAGCTATATAGGGAAATGTATAGCTAGGCTAGTGTATTCAGTGTCCACTACAGTCCTGAAGGACTCATCTGATCTCTGCTGTAAGGACAGCACCCCAAAAAGCCCTTTTTAGGGCTAGAACTGGATCTAAAACAGAACATCAGTCTGCTTTTTTTTTTGTGTGATCTGATTCTGTGTCAGGCTCACAGTGGATACTGTGCCCACTTGCCCAGTGCCACCACTCATATCTGGTGTTATAATAGCTTGCATTTAAAAACAAAACATTTTTTTTCACTGTAATAGATTAATTAGCAGTTAGTTGTCTGCAAGCGTCTGTTTGTCAGGCCAACAGCGTGTACTCTGCCAGTGCACCGTGCAACTCATATCTGGTGGCACAATAGCGTGCATTTAAAAACCCCAAAACTTTTTTTTCACTGTAATAGATTGAATAGCAGTTAGTTGTCTGCAAGCGTCTATGTGTCAGGCTCACAGTGGATACTGTTCCCACTTGCCCAGTGCCACCACTCATATCTGGTGTCACAATAGCTTGCATTTAAAAACAAAAATTTTTTTTCACTGTAATAGATTAATTAGCAGTTAGTTGTCTACAAGCGTCTGTGTGTCAGGCCAACAGCGTGTACTCTGTCAGTGCACAGTGCCACTCATATCTGGTGGCACAATAGCATGCATTTAAAAACCCCAAAACCTTTTTTCACTGTAATAGATTGAATAGCAGTTAGTTGTCTGCAAGCGTCTTTGTGTCAGGCTCACAGTGGATACTGTGCCCACTTGCCCAGTGCCACCACTCATATCTGGTGTCACAATAGCTTGCATTTAAAAACAAAAAACTTTTTTCACTGTTATAGATTGAATAGCAGTTAGTTGTCTGCAAGCGTCTGTGTGTCAGGCCAACAGCGTGTACTCTGCCAGTGCACAGTGCCACTCATATCTGGTGGCACAATAGCGTGCATTTAAAAACCCAAAAACTTTTTTTTCACTGTAATAGATTGAATAGCAGTTAGTTGTCTGCAAGCGTCTGTGTGTCAGGCCAACAGCGTGTACTCTGCCAACCTCTGCCAGTGCACATTGCCACTTATATCTGGTGTCACAATAGCGTGCATTTAAAAACAAAAAACTTTTTTCACTGTTATAGATTGAATAGCAGTTAGTTGTCTGCAAGCGTCTGTGTGTCAGGCCAACAGCGTGTACTCTGCCAGTGTACAGTGCCACTCATATCTGGTGGCGCAATAGCGTGCATTTAAAAACAAAAACATTTTTCACTGTTATATATTGAATAGCAGTTAGTTGTCTTCAAGCGGTGTGTCAGGCCTACAGCGTGTACTCTGCCAACCTCTGCAAGTGCACATTGCCACTCATATCTGGTGACACAATAGCGTGCCTTTAAAAACCCCAAAACTTTTTTTTCACTGTAATAGTTGAATAGCAGTTAGTTGTCTGCAAGCGTCTGTGTGTTAGGCCAACAGCGTGTACTCTGCCAACCTCTGACAGTGCACAGTGCCACTCATATCTGGTGTCACAATAGCATGCATTTAAAAACAAAAAACTTTTTCACTGTTATAGATTGAATAGCAGTTACTTGTCTTCAAGCGGGTGTGTCAGGCCTACAGCATGTACTCTGCCAACCTCTGCAAGTGCACATTGCCACCCATATCTGGTGTCACAATAGCGTGCATTTAAAACCAACAAACTTTTTTCACTGTTATAGATTGAATAGCAGTTACTTGTCTTCAAGTGAGTGTGTCAGGCCTACAGTGTGTACTCTGCCAACCTCTGCAAGTGCACATTGCCACTCATAGCTGGTGTCACAATAGCGTGCATTTAAAACCCCAAAACGTTTTTCACTGTTATAGATTAAATAGCAGTTAGTTGTCTTCAAGTGGGTGTGTCAGGCCTACAGCGTGTACTCTGCCAACCTCTGCCAGTGCACATTGTCACTCATATCTGGTGTCACAATAGCGTGCATTTAAAACCAAAAAACTTTTTTCACTGTTATAGATTGAATAGCAGTTAGTTGTCTATAAGCGGGTGTGTCAGGCCTACAGCGTATACTCTCCCAACCTCTGCAAGTGCACATTGCCACTAATATCTGGTGTCACAATAGCATGCATTTAAAACCAAAAAACGTTTTTCACTGTTAAAGATTGAATAGCAGTTACTTGTCTTCAAGCGGGTGTGTCAGGCCTACAGCGTGTACTTGTAACGAAAATATACCCCAACTCGCAGGATTCAACTCAACAAAAGACAACACAGAGGAGAGATACGTCTACCGGACCTTAGAATGGCCGGACTCGACGTATATGAGAGGAGACAGAGTCAGGAACGATCCGAGGTCAAGGGCACAAAGAGACAGCGTAAACTAGGACTAGCCGGGGTCTGGTACACAGTAAACAGCAAACCGGCAAACAGAACAGATAAGGATAAAGAGATAACGTAGTCAGAAACAAAGCCAAGGTCAATACGAAGGAACACAACTGAACACAACAAGCGCTAAAGGGAACTGCAACAGAAACCACGATAGGACAAGGACTAAGGGAAAAAGGTGAGTATGAGTACCTTCTAAATTAATGTGATTGGCTTCTGTCATATCCACAGCCCCAAAAGGTAAGTGTATGGGGAGGGTCCAATGGGAGCCTTTTGCCAATTTAGGCTCCCGCTGTTTTTTTAAGAGCGCGCCCGAGACCTGCGGCGCGCTCTTAGATTCAGGCGGAACACGTGACCGCTTCTCGCGGTCACTGCCCGCCTTCCTGTTGCAGCCGTCGGATGAGCCGCGCGCGGCTCGTGCAGCAGCAGGACCGCGCGCGGCTCAAAGAGAGGGCCGCGGCCGGCCCCTGGATAAGGTAAGTAACGCTACAGTACCCCCCCGAGGACACGCCCTCCGGGCGGGTAGGGCCAGGTCTGGCAGGAAAACGAGAAAGGAAAGAACGCACAAGGCGGGGAGCGTGAACAGCATCAGCTGAAATCCAACTGCGCTCCTCAGGCCCCTAGCCCTTCCAATGCACCAAGTACTGAAGTCGACCCCTAAGGAAACGAGAGTCAAGAACAGCAGAAACTTTGAATTCCTCATGACCCTCCACAGAGACAGGAGGGGGAGGGGGAGTATGCCGGGTATAGCGGTTGCGTACGTAAGGCTTCAACAATGAGGTGTGAAAGACATTAGGAATACGCAGATTCTTAGGAAGGGCCAAGGCATATGAAACAGGATTAACCTTATGCAGAATACGATAAGGACCAATGAAGCGGGGAGCAAATTTCATAGAAGGCACCCGGAGGCGAATATTCCGCGTGGAAAGCAAAACCCTGTCCCCCACAACATAAGAAGGAGCCGCTCTGCGATGCTTGTCAGCCTGAGCCTTCTGGCCAGCAGCGGAGTCCACCAAAGAATGCTGAACCTGCTCCCAAGTATTACGCAAACCAGCCAAATGCTCATCCAGAACTGGCATGCCCTGTGAGGAGAATGCAGCCGGAAGAACAACGGGATGCTGGCCATAGACAATGTAAAAAGGGCTTTTGCCGGAAGAATCATGAGTGGCGTTATTCCGAGCAAACTCAGCCCAAGGAAGAAGGTCAGACCAATTGTTCTGATGGTGGGACACAAAACAACGAAGGTACTGCTCTAGAGACTGGTTGGCACGTTCTGCAGCTCCATTAGACTGGGTATGGTAAGCGGAAGAAAATGAGAGAGAAATACCCATTTCTGAACAAAAGGCTTTCCAGAACCTGGAAATAAATTGGCTACCCATATCGGACACAATAAATACGGGAATACCATGTAACCGGAATACCTCTCTAGCGTAGATAAGAGCTAGTTCCCTGGATGTGGGCAACTTGTGAAGAGGCACAAAGTGAGCCATTTTGGAAAACCGATCTACTATCATCAGGATAACTGTGTAACCATTCGAAGGGGGTGATTCAACAATAAAATCCATGGATAGGTTAGACCAAGGTCTCTCGGGAACGGGTAACGGATGCAGAAGCCCACAAGGAACTCTACGAGAAGATTTCATACAGGCTCAAGTAGTACAAGCACCTATATAGTCTGTGACATCCTTGCGTAAGGAATCCCACCAAAAATACAGAAACAGCTGACATATTTTTGCAAATACCAGGATGTCCAGCAGTCTTAGTATCATGATATAACGACAGAATATCCCGTCTCTCGGGAACATCAACGAACAATTTATCAATAGGACTCTCGCTGGGTGCCATGCTTTGTTTCGCCTGTATGGCCTGCAAGAGGGATGAAGAAATAGACAAAATATTAGTAGCTATTATCCTGTCTGGGGGAATGACAGGAGTAACATCAATCTCCTGTTTGTCAGCAGTTTCGAACTGTCTGGACAAAGCGTCTGCTTTAATGTTACGATCACCTGGTCTATAGGTGATAATATAATTGAAATGGGACAAAAACAGTGACCACCTAGCCTGCCTAGAAGATAATCTTTTCGCTTCACCAAGGTAGGATAGGTTCTTGTGATCCGTAAAAATGAGGATAGGATCCTTAGTTCCTTCTAACAAGTGTCTCCATTCTTTAAGAGCTAAGATAATAGCAAGGAGTTCGCGATTACCCACATCATAATTCTTTTCAGCTTTGGACATTTGTCTAGAAAAGAAGCCACAAGGATGCAATGGCTTTTCAGGCGACTCTCTTTGGGACAAAACAGCACCCACCCCGATATCAGAAGCATCAACTTCAAGAATATAAGGCAGTGAGGGGATAGGATGGTGTAAAATAGGTGCAGAGGCGAATGTAGTTTTAAGAAATTCAAAAGCCTGAAGTGCCTCGGGAGACCAAACACGAGTATTACCACCCTTTTTTGTCATACGGGTGATAGGTGCTACAATAGAAGAAAAACCCTTAATAAAGCGTGTATAATAGTTAGAGAAACCAAGAAAACGCTGAATGGCTTTCAAACTTTGTGGTAGAGGCCACTCTATGACAGCAGAAAGCTTATGGGGATCCATACGAAAACCTTTAGCGGAAATCAAATACCCCAAAAACTGGACTTCGGATTGGTCAAATAAACATTTTTCTAGTTTACAATAAAGACCATTAGCAAGAAGGGTCTTCAGGACTGTTGTAACATGTCTGTGATGAGTGTGTAAATCTGTAGAAAATATTAGTATGTCGTCCAAGTACACAATTACAAATGTGTGAATAAAGTCTCTTAAAACGTCATGAATAAATTCTTGAAATACTGCTGGGGCATTGCAAAGACCAAATGGCATAACAGTATACTCATAATGACCGGATCTAGTGTTGAATGACGTCTTCCATTCGTGGTCTTTCTTAATACGTATTAAATTGTATGCACCTCTAAGGTCCAATTTAGTGAATACAGTAGCATGTTTCAGCCTGTCAAACAATTCTGTGATTAAAGGTATAGGGTATGCATTTTTGATAGTGATTTTATTTAGACCTCTATAATCGATGCACGGTCTTAAATCACCTTCTTTCTTAGATACGAAGAAGAACCCCGCTCCAGCGTGAGAAGAGGATCTCCTAATGAACCCCTTTTCTAGTTCCTTAACATACTCCTCCATGATACGGTTTTCTTGAATAGATGAAGGGTACACCCTGCCCTTTGGAGGTATAGTGCCAGGCAATAAATCGATAGTGCAATCATAGGGTCTGTGAGGCGGTAATTTATCAGCCTCCCTTTTATCGAATACAGTCTTGAGAAACAAGTACTGAGGAGGTATAACAGTAGACAAAGGAGGAGTAGTAGGAACATTAATCAAATTTAAAGGGGTGAATTTAATAATATAAGATTCGTGGCAGGTTTTGCTCCATGATTTTAATTGCCCCGACTCCCAGTCGAAAATGGGATTGTGAGAACGTAGCCATGGGTACCCTAACACGATATGAGAAGAGGGAGAGGTGATAACCTGGAACTGAACAGTCTCAAAGTGTAAAACCCCTGTATACATGAATAATGGTACAGTTTCATGGGTAACAACTGGAGTACTTAAAGGTCTACCATCTATGGCCTCAATGGCCAAGGGTGTCTCCCTCTCTCTGATGGGAATGTTGTTTTTTGTAACAAAACCAGAGTCTTTGAAGTTCTCAGCAGCCCCGGAATCAACCAAGGCTAGTATGCTTTCAGCTATACAACTCTCTCCCATATGAAGAGAAACAGGGAGAAGCAAACGGTTAGGAGGCAATTTAGGAGACTTAGATATCACACCCAAGGCCAGTCCCCTATAAGGTCTTAGGTGCAAGAGTTTTCCGGAAGCACAGGACATTCTTTTATCATATGGTCTCTCCTACCACAGTATAGGCAGAGTCCGTCCCTTCTTCTATGCAATTTTTCATTATCAGAGAGTTTGGCAACCCCTAATTGCATGGGTTCCTCCTCAGATATTCTGAAACTCTCAGGTTAATCAACTTTGGGGTTATTAGGTGTAACTAAACGTCTATTCCTGTTCTTGGTATAGAGCCTGTCACAAATTCTGTTATCTATATCAATGAGGTAGTCAATAAGGTCCTCTAATGCAATAGGAAGCTCCCTAGCTGCTACCTCATCCAATATAGTGTCAGCTAAACCTTCCATAAATGCAGTAGTTAACCCATTGTTGGTCCAATCTACCTGTGAAGCAAGGGTACAAAACTGAATGGCATAGTCAGCCACATACCTAGAGCCCTGTTTGATTCTCATTAATATTCTGGTGGCATTCTTTGACTTTTTAGTTGTGTCAAAAGTTCTACGGAAAGCCGTAAGAAAACTATTGAAATTATGCACCATAGGTCCATTGGCCTCCCAAATAGGATTTGCCCACTCAAGTGCTTTGTCAGTAAGTTGATGCATCAAAAACTCCACTTTAGACCTATCAGTGTATTGTCACTGAGAAGAGAAGTCGCCTAGGTCAAAAAAGTCTAGATTACCTCACCTTTATAAGATGAATGAGGGATGGATCCCGAAGGGACTGACAGTGGGCGATACATTTGACTAAAATAGGCCTGATGAGATGAGTTTCCTTGGGCTAAAAATGGTGACCCTATGTAGGAGGAACAGTCCCTATTCTGCTCTGTGTCAGTGTGTATCAGGGTCCCTGAGGACAGGTGTCAATCCATATCTGCCAAGTGACCCTATGTAGGGGAAACAGTCCCTGTTCTGCTCTGTGTCACTGTGTATCAGGGTCTCTGAGGACAGGTGTCAATCCATATCTGCTAAGTGACCCTATGTAGGGGGAACAGTCCCTATTCTGCTCGGTGTGAGTGTGTATCAGGGTCTCTGAGGACAGGTGTCAATCCATATCTGCCAAGTGACCCTATGTAGGGGGAACAGTCCCTATTCTGCTCTGTGTCAGTGTGTATCAGGGTCTCTGAGGACAGGTGTCAATCCATATCTGCCAATTGACCCTATGTAGGGGGAACAGTCCCTGTTCTGCTCTGTGTCACTGTGTATCAGGGTCTCTGAGGACAGGTGTCAATCCATATCTGCTAAGTGACCCTATGTAGGGGGAACAGTCCCTATTCTGCTCTGTGTCAATGTGTATCAGGGATCATTAGGATAGGTGTCAATCCATATCTGCCAAGTGACCCTATGTAGGGGGAACAGTCCCTATTCTGCTCTGTGTCAGTGTGTATCAGGGTCTCTGAGGACAGGTGTCAATCCATATCTGCCAATTGACCCTATGTAGGGGGAACAGTCCCTATTCTGCTCTGTGTCAGTGTGTATCAGGGTCTCTGAGGACAGGTGTCAATCCATATCTGCCAAGTGACCCTATGTAGGGGGAACAGTCCCTATTCTGCTCTGTCTCAGTGTGTATCAGGGATCATTAGGATATGTGTCAATCCATATCTGCCAAGTGACCCTATGTAGGGGGAACAGTCCCTATTCTGCTCTGTGTCAGTGTGTATCAGGGTCTCTGAGGACAGGTGTCAATCCATATCTGCCAAGTGACCCTATGTAGGGGGAACATTCCCTATTCTGCTCTGTGTCAGTGTGTATCAGGGATCATTAGGATAGGTGTCAATCCATATCTGCCAAGTGACCCTATGTAGGGGGAACATACCCTATTCTGCTCTGTGTCAGTGTGTATCAGGGATCATTAGGATAGGTGTCAATCCATATCTGCCAAGTGACCCTATGTAGGGGGAACAGTCCCTATTCTGCTCTGTGTCAGTGTGTATCAGGGATCATTAGGATAGGTGTCAATCCATATCTGCCAAGTGACCCTATTTAGGGGGAACAGTCCCTATTCTGCTCTGTGTCAGTGTGTATCAGGGTCTCTGAGGACAGGTGTCAATCCATATCTGCCAAGTGACCCTATGTAGGGGGAACAGTCCCTATTCTGCTCTGTGTCAGCGTGTATCAGGGTCTCTGAGGACAGGTGTCAATCCATATCTGCCAAGTGACCCTATGTAGGAGGAACAGTCCCTATTCTGCTCTGTGTCAGTGTGTATCAGGGTCCCTGAGGACAGGTGTCAATCCATATCTGCCAAGTGACCCTATGTAGGGGGAACAGTCCCTATTCTGCTCTGTGTCAGTGTGTATCAGGGTCCCTGAGGACAGGTGTCAATCCATATCTGCCAAGTGACCCTATGTATGGTGAACAGTCCCTATTCTGCTCTGTGTCAGTGTGTATCAGGGTCTCTGAGGACAGGTGTCAATCCATATGTCAAGGTGTCAATATGTCATATGTCAGGTGCCAATCCATATCCATTGTGATTCAGGAATGTTAGGTGATTTCTGCCCTTTATGGATTAAAACCAGACTCTGCACCAACTGTGTAATTGTCCATGGGAGTTTTGCCATGGATTCCCCTCTGGCATGCCACAGGTGTTAGTCCCCTTGAAACAACTTTTCCATCACTATTGTGGCCAGAAAGAGTCCCTGTGGGTTTTAAAATTTGCCTGCCCATTGAAGTCTATGGCGGTTCGCCCGGTTCGGCGGTTCGCGAACGTTTGCGGAAGTTCGCGTTCGCCGTTCGCGAACCGAAAATGTTATGTTCGCGACATCACTATTAAAAACCTGTAGCCTGTAGCATTTCAGCATGTTTTGTAGGGATGTGCATGGGCAAAAAATTTGGTTCAGAAATTCGGGTAAGGAAAAAAAAATTTCGGCTTCGGCATTTCAGACCAATGGCATTCGGTTCGGCACTTCGGAACTGCCGAATGGCATATGGTTTGGACAATCGGCATTCGGGCATTCGTTTTGGGAATTCGGCAGTTCGGTATGTCATTCGTTTCATGCATTCGGCAGTTAGGAATGTCATTGGTTTTGAAAAATAAACATTTGTGTGTTTTTTTCTTAAACAGCAATGTTTTACATTGCATAGTGGACCACAGCAGCATCCAGACCACTTAATCTTAAAGAAGTGGTCTGGGTTTAATTAATAATTAGTAGTGTTAGTTTGGTATATATACAATGTACAAAATTTTACTTTCACTATACAGATAGTGCAGCCAATCAGGGAGCACTACCAGCATGCAACACTTCTGCACACTATATAATCCCACCCCTGTGACACCATCTTTGTGGAGAGTTTAGGAGCAGATAGTGAGCAGAGTGTGAGAGCAGAGAGAAAGCAATTTGTGTGTGAACAAGCAAGTGAGAGATAGAGAGAGCAAAGTGAGAGCAAGTGATGGCTGATAGGGAGAGCAGTGTGGGGTCCCCCAGGTGGTGGTGGTGGTAGTGGGGTAGTTGTGGGAGATTTACCCCAGGTGGCTGGTGGGAGGGAAGGTATGTGTTCTAGGGGCAGAGAGGGTGGTGGCACTAGCAGCTCCTGCTGTTTCATTTGCCTCCGCTTCAGGTGAGTTGAAGAGAAAGCAAGTGTACCACTACCTATGCTCTGCCTCTTAACACTAGTACTGGTGGAGGAGCTAGTAGGGGTACTACCAGGAGCGACATGACGGCTACCAGTTTCTTCAGTCACTTTGCTTGAGGGGAGAATATGAGGAGGACGTGGACAATCCATTATGGTTTCTTTTGTTTTATTAACTTTTTATTTAATTTAAATCACAGAAAACTAAAACACACAAAATTATTCACTGTAGCAGAGTCACAGTGCAGCAGAGAGATACCCTGGCAATCAGGCTACCTGGCAACAGCTAAAAAACACAAAATTAATCACTGCAGTAAAGTCACCGTGCAGCAGAGAGACACCCTGGCAATCAGACAACCTGGCTTGTATAGCCACACACTCTCTGACCCTCCACCCCCTTCAAAAAAGAAACAAAATGCAGAAGAAAAGGGCAAAACTCCCTCTCTCTCTCTGTCTCAGTGGAACACAGACTTAAAAGCAATGTGGCTCCCCAAGTTTGCAACAAGTAAAGTACAATAAATGTAATGTAATTTATCTCTCTCAGTCTCTTGAGCTGTCACAACTAGTCTTGCCACATGAATCCAAGCCAACACCCTGACAGCCTGATTTATATACTATCCCACCAACATGACTATGTGTGCCTTCATTGGCCAAGTGTCAGTAACAAAATCACCATTAATTGGCTGTCCTCTAACATCAATCACAAGAATTTGCTCATTTCATTGGACAGAGAATAGTGAAACAGGATTGTGCAAGCAAGCATTACATTGCACAAAATGAATTAGCTTATTGGTTAAGATTCCTGTCATCACAGAATTTTCCCTCCCTCTCTCTTGTTTAGCCACTTTTCAGAAATCTGAGTCACTTCGGAACTTCGGCGCGTCAGAACCTCAGCACTTCGGACATAAGTAAGCATCCGAATGGCATGAAATTCGTACGAATGTACATTCAGAACGAAACGAGTTGCACATGTCTAATGTTTTGCAAATAACTAGTCTCATTTAAGAAGGAATTTCAGGGTACTCCCTTTGAGTTGCCATTCAGGCACCAGAGCCAGCTGCCCATGAGTTGGGGCATTCTAATGACCTTTCTATTCAGGGACCATCACTGGCTCATAGCACCAGAGAGTGGGGTTAAAGTGCCCTCAGCAGAAAGAAACAGGGAGCCATCTTGAAAGTTGCAGAGAGTGAGCACAGCAGCAGCTGCTCCTGGTTCCTGCCAAATGTAAGTGTACAAGATTCTAATTTCCTCTCCCCAATAGCCTGAGTGTTTGCCTGAGGGCTTATTAAGCAAGGACATTTACCAAAATATATAATTATTATTCATATTTAAAGCCAGGGAAGCCTGGGGTGATAATCACCTTTGGGCACACACCAGAGTGCACATATACCTCTGATCCTACTAAAAGTTGGATGAAACTTATGATGAAACATATGATGTAGACTACATGACGTATTCTAAATAGTATAATGAGAACTACACTATCTTCCTGTGATTGTATATTTCTTTGTCTTGTACTATATTGGATTGTACTGAATGTTTGTATTGTTTTAGTAAGAAAAAAATAATAAACATCTAATAAAAAAAAATAAAAAATAAAGCCAGTGAAGCCAAGAGAGGACAAGAGAAAGGAGTGAAAATGTAAACATTTCTGACCGCACTATGCTGCCTGTGACTAATAATTTTAATAATCCATACAGCACACTGCATAGTATAGGCTCAGCTACCAAGTATCCACCATCTTCACTTTGTAGCTGAGATCTGAGACACGAATTCTGTGGTTAGTTAAAAAGTTGCAGGCTCTGGATTTTACTCAGATTCTGATTTTAAGTCGCAATGATTGTTGCTTAAGCTTTCTTGACTCCATATTACTGCTGCAGATTAATTATATTTCCAGCTGCAAAGGTAATATAGTCTATCAGTAACCTGCTGCCAGGGCCGGTACAAGGATTTTTGCCACCCTAAGCAAAAAAATGTTACCGCCCCATTTGCTCTACCCACTCAGACTGAAACACACACACTGACCCATGCCGATTGACTCACACACTGACTCATGCTGACTAACTCACACACTGACCCATGCCGACTGACAAGGGTCGGCGCAAGGGTTTTTGCTGCTCTAGGCAAAAAAAATGTTCCGCCCCTATTTGCTCCACCCGCTCATGCAGACTGACACACACACTGACACTGACCCATACAGACTGATGCACACACAATGACCCATGCAAACTGATGCACACACTCGGACACATGCAGACTGACTCACACACAAGCAATGACCCATGCAGACTAACTCACACACACCCACTGACCCAAGCAGACTGACATACACAAACACTGACCTATGCAGACTGACATACACAAACATACTGACTGAAGCAGACTGACAAACACTTTCTGAAACATACACTGTGAGGTTTTACCCTCTTATCCCTCCCATTTGTCCTCTTATCTTCATTACATATATCACTTTGCTGTTCGTGTGTTCCAGGTATCTTGAAGCTGCCTGGCAGCCCATCACTCCCTTTCTGAGCACCATTTTCTTCTTTCCTCCCACCCACTTGTCCCCATGTACAGGGCAAAGGGCGGGAATGAGCAAGTGATGCACATTTACACTACCGCAATGGATGTCTCATATCTGGGAGGAGGACCGGGTTTTGCAGGAGCTAGTCGACAGCCATGAGTGTTCTTGTGTCCTATGTATATTCATATTAATGAATAGATTTCTAGACACAGAATATATGTGTTTATTGTTATCATACCACCTAGAAGGATCTATTTTTCATCAGCTAAACAATTTTAAATGTGGTAGCCTTTGTTCATTATGAAAATCTTCAAATCCCCTTATTAATTTTGTTGTCCACATCTGAACTTTTTCTAGCACTATAATATCCTTCTTTAGAACAGGTACAAAAAAATGCAAGGCATAGTTTAGGTGTGGTCTTATCTTTGATTTACAAAGAGACAAAATGATGTGCTTGTCCGGAGAATTAATACCCCATTGTACGCATGACAATACCATTAAAAAAATGGCCTTAAAAAATACCCAAGTGTGCAAATAGGTCTTCTTTAGTGGATACCTTATACAAATATAAAGTAGATAACCCCTCAAAATATATTACATGAATCAGGATGTTTAACCTTAAAAATATGAATAAACAAACACAAAATAATAAGAGAAAAATCATTGCGTAACATATAAAATAATTATAATACTGGTGAAGATAAATAGAACCACTTACAAATTTCAGAGCCATGATCCAAGGATGGCAGTAAAGAAAATTTTATTGATACACTGATCAGCCACTACCTTAAAACGACTGATAGACGAAGTGAATTACATTGATTATATCATTACAATGGCACCTGTCAAGGGGTGGGATATATCAGCCAGCAAGTGAACACACGTAAACTGTTTTATTTAGCCTTCCCCTTTTTTAAAGGAACACTATAGGGTCAGAAACACAAACATGTATTCCTGACCCTATAGTGTTAAAACCACCATCTAGCCCCCCTGGGCACCTCATGCCTCCCTAAACATAGCAAAAATCTTACTTGTATTAAAGCCTGAAGCTGTAGATCTGCATGCTGTTTGCCTCAGAATAACAAGCTGTCTGCTGACATCATCAGAAGTGGTGGCCTGATCCAATCACAATGCTTCTCTATAGGATTGGCTGAGACTGACAAGGAGGCAGATCAGGGGCAGAGCCAGCACAATGCAAACACAACCCTGGCCAATCAGCATCTCCTCATAGAGATGAATTGAATCAATGAATCTCTATGAGGAAAATTCAGTGTCTGCATGCAGAAGGAGGAGACACTGAATGTTTGGATGCATTTTAGGCAGCCATGACCCAGGAAGGATATCTAACAGCCATCTGAGGAGTGGCCAGTGAAGTTATCACTAGGCTGTAATGTAAACACTGCATTTTCTCTGAAAATACATTGTTTACAGCAAAAAGCCTGAAGGTAACAAGGCTGAACTTGATGGACGCAAGTCTCTTTTCAGCTATGTAACTATGTAATGATTCTACTCACCAGAACAAATTCAATAAGATGTAGTTGTTCTGGTGACTATAGTGTCCCTTTAATTACCAAGTTGCAGCTGGAGGTTAGCTTCCCTGGGTCCACTAATCTTGCACAGGGCTCTGGATTGTGGGCTGTAGGCTCCTTTGCAGATATCCTGCACGGCTTTCACAAGCTGCCATTCAGGAGTGAAGAGGGGGCAGGCAGTTTAGGGGTTTGTTCATGTAGGCCTTATTAATTGTCTAGGCTCTTTAGGGGTTTGTTCATGTAGGCCTTATTAATTGTCTAGGCCCTTTAGCAGAGTACTGGCTATCACCCACTGATGGTGAATATGAACAAACCAAAAAGGTTTTGCAAGGCTTCCTCATTTAATGCTTCTAAATGCTTAGCTTACTGCCATTAGCAAAAAGTGTAAAAATAATATGCATCCGTTCTCTCTTGTTACACTTGTTTTGTTGTTATGGATAGTGTTCAATTTCATACCCCATATATGTATTGATACTGTATTTAAAAAAGAAAATCCCGAACCACAGCAGACTGAGAAAAAAACATTTGAAGGCAGAAATTAGGTGCAAAATGTTGCGTTCATATAACAGATTGTTCATAGGGAATCCTTTGTAAATAATACGGTGTATATTTCATACAGTACATAGCACTTATGATAAATTCCATCTTTGCTAAGCCTATGTTTATAAAGCTAGCTATGGATCTTTGTTACAGATCATCAATTATTTCTCTTTAGCTTAAAGGGACACTGTAAGCACCCAGACCACTTCAGCCCATTGAAGTGGTATGGGTGCCAACTCCCATCACCCTTAATCTTGACTCTGAGCATGTAATTATTGCAGTTTTATAAACGGCAATAATTACCTTGCAGGGTTAAGTCCTCCTCTAGTGGCTGTCTACCAGACAGTGGCTGTCTACCAGACAGCCACTAGAGCAGTGATGGCTAACCTTGACACCATAAATTGTTTCTGGACTACATTTCCCATGATGCTCAGCTACCTTTTAGACTCTAACAGCTAGCTGAGCAACATAGGAAATGTAGTTCAGAAACAATTTATGGTGTCAAGGTTAGCCATTACTGCACTAAAGAGACATCCGGGTTCTTAGACGACTTTTAGTTGTCAAAACGACGCTGGACGTTCCCACGCTATGCATAAGGACTTCTAGCGTCGCCAGAATCCCCATAGGAAAGCATTATTCATTGTTTTCCTATGGGGATACCGGCGACGCTGGAAGTCCTCATGCATAGCGTAAGGACGTCCAGCGTCGTTTTGACGTCTAATAACCCAGAAGTCCCTCTAGTGCAGTGCATTAGATCCTAATGCAAGCAAGGCCATTGCCGCGCATGCGCATTTGGTCTCCCCCGCTGGCAGGCGGAGGGACGTCGGTGCTGGACCCAGGTAAGTGACAGAAAGGGTTATTAACCCCTTCAGAGTTGCAGGAGGGGCCCTGACAAAAGAGGAAGCTACAGAGCCAAGAAAACAAGTTTGTTTTCCTGGCACTATAATTTACCTTTAAACACACACACACACCTGGCTGTGTAACTCTAGTGCCCCATGTACCCACAGATCATAGAAACAAATTCACATTCAAGTTCAAATGTACTGCATAAAAAGTGGCCACTCAGGAGAAACAATGTATTTTCTGGCATACCATCTAGAACAGGGACAGGCAATCTTCGGCACTCCAAATGTTGTGGACTACCTCTCTCCTGATGCTTTGCCAGCATTATGGCTGTAAGAGCATTATGGGAGATGCGGTACACAAAATCTGGAGTGCCAAATGTTGCCTAATCTAGAAGTTTTCAATGAAAAGCTGTAGGCTTCGGCAGCTGAAACATGCCATCAGTTCAGGATAGTCGGAGCTTCGCAGTCAGCAAACATCTGAAGTGCCTCAATTCTCAGACATCACCAGGCATCCACACAATATGGTAAAGCAACCGGCATATCAATAAGTCAATAACTGTGGCAATTTAATTACAGAGCTCATGACTGATGCTTCTGCACGACATGACGGTCAATCCCTGCCCCATATAGGTGCCCTTTTGTAAGTGACCACAGGAAAGCATAAATTGAGGAAAGTTTCTGTAAGAATTTTGAGCAGTAAGTATTGCAGTTAATATGTTAATCTTCCATGTTAAAATTAGTGTAGGACCCTCTGATATTTTCAGTACTGTGACGTAGTGGTTGCTTAACACAATATGGCCATATGGTACAACTGGGTCCCCTGTATTTGTTTGCTAAGATAGGTGATTTTGATTAGCCTTGTAAACTTGTAATTATTTTTCTAAACCTCCAAGCAAACACTTTTAAACAAATATACAAACCAAAATAAAGCAAGAAACGTCATACTAGTCGAATTAACCAATTCAATTTCATACCCCATATATGTGCATGGCTGGGGCGGTGTATTGGGGAAATAGGGTATATCCAGTAAACAATATATGTATACAAGCAAAAAAAAGGCGCTATGTGATATAAATAATAATAAATGACTTTCAAATCAGTGAAACACTATGTATTGCTATAAAAGCTGCACCTCAAAGTGAAAAATAGCTCAACATCACTGAACATACAATAGAAAAACGAATAAGGTGCGCTATACCTTTAAAAAATATAAATAAGTATATAAGTAGTGCATAAATAACTTAAAGTGCAAGTGCAATGTGCAACACGTGAGGGTACCTTCAATAAGGAAAAAGCACACTTTCAAATGGCAACTGGAACATATAATTCAGTATGTCCCTCAGGGTAATATATAAAATAAACACAAAGAGAAATCTCATAGGATAATATGTAGCACAAGATTTAAAAAACTCGGATATAAAAGAGTAACACTCACAATGGTAGAGCAGTGAAAGTCTGCTCTAACTTAGTTGGCATGAGTCCTCTTTTCTCAGGACTTAGAGACCTTTAGGATCCATAAAGCAGCAGTTCCAACCTTTAAAATTGGTTTATTGGTAGATGTACATACATAAGATTATTCAGAGTGATATATCTCTTATAGCCCGTACAGGAGATGTCCCCAAAATAAAGCGGTCACAGGAAACACAGTTCAAACTTGCCGGTTTTCTTACTCGATCGCCGCATACAAAATACTTCCGGGTTTCAGAGAAATCACGTGGTAACGTCGTGCGTGATGACGCGTTTCGCCCAATCGGCTTCCTCAGATCACTTTCTGGATACTGCTGCCATATCGTTCTTATAACAGCCTCTATGGGCGTGTTTTATTTAAAAGACAACTTTTATTGGATACCATTTAAAACCTACTGATGGATCAAATCAGTTTAAAGTCTGATCTTAATAAGGGGTATATCACCTAAACATCGTTATCAAATATAGAAACAATATTATTTTATACACAAACAATTTTACATCTTATACATAGCTTTACTAAACAAATATTAAAAACATAACTCATGTGTTCTTATGTTTTAAATGTATATTCAAATATATTAACACATATGTATAAAAATGTATAAAAATAAATAAAAATATATAAATATATAAATATGCTGGGCATCATTTTACCAGCTTTACTAACACATTAAAATGTAAATATATTGGGTATCCATTTCCTGGTTTTGATAACACCCAATGGACAAACTTACATCCTACCATAAAAAGAGAAATAGAACAATTATTTCATAATATTAATATAAAAATAGAAAATATGTATACAAGCCTCTATAAAAGATTATAAAAAATTAAACAGGTCAAATTCAATATTAAGACCTTTTGGTTCTAAAGTGCTTAATTTGTGGACCCATTTAATCTCTTCTCTACCTATGTGCTGTATATGGTCTCCTCCACGCCATGATTTTTTAACTTCTTGTATCCCTACAAAGGTTAGTCCACTTGGATCTTTGTTGTGACACCTTTTAAAATGTGCGGAGACACTATGTAATTCAAATCCCTTACGTATGTTATTAATGTGCTCATAGATCCTCTTATGTAGTGGGCGTATCGTTCTACCTACATATTGCAGCCCGCATGGACATATTAGTAGATAAATTATGTTCTTACTAAAGCACGTAAGTCCTTAACACTGAATTCGTAATCCGAATGTTTGCTTTTAAATTTATTGATGCCTTTGAGGGTCCTATTCTTACTGCACTTGCATCCTACACATGTCCCACATGAATAAAAACCTTTCTTGTTAGTTGTTAAAAACGTGTCTAGCCTTTCCTTTATAGGATGATTAAACGTTAGTATTTGTTTCAGATTGGTTGCACCTCTAAAGGTGATAAAAGGTTTTTGTGGAATAATGTTTCTCAGTTCTATATCTTTTTTTAAAAGGTGCCAGTGCTTATTTATAATAGATTTAATTTTATGTGAATCTCTATTAAAATCTAAAACTAGGGGTTGGAGGGTCTTGTCCTTGTCTTTTTCATTTCTGTTTTTGAAGAGTAACGTATTGTGGCGAAACCAACCTCGCCACTATGAGCTGGAGAAGCCTGGTTGCTCGCCTGCTTCCTTTGGACTATGGACCAGACTTTAAAAAGCTTTATTTTACCTGCAGAAAGGCATATTCGTGCCTTTCAGCCGGGGTGTTCAGTAGATTCCAGCTACCGAACAAACTACCGTATGAGGGACCACCTAGGAGATGGAGTGTGCCGTCAATTAACCGCCCAGAAGCTGCGGTTAACCGCAGCTTAATTGATGAACGCTGGGTGGCCTTTGTTCGTTTGCCAACCACGAGGTAGCGGCCATTTTAATCGTGCGAAAGACCAGCGGTGTTCGGCGAGGATTCTATGGAACTATAAACGGACACTTAATTGCACGAACACCGCTGAGCCGTCTGTCACCTGGGTCCTAATCGTACAAGGTTAACCGAACACTGGAATTCGGTATTTCTATGGGAATTGTAGTAACCCAGATAGCTATACCATGGAGCCTATTTGTGTGATTAAAGACTTTGGCTCCATGGCGATTAAACTGTATTCGTGTAGTCTGGGTGCCATTCACCTAATAATGTGCACCCAGACCTGAGCTATCTGGGGATATGTAACATGTCTGTGTTGGGTGGAATAAAAGTGACTTTATATATTTTAAAGCATAATACTGTATTTAGATCCCCACATGTGTAATGGAGTCTTGTCTTTGTCCTGGGAGATAATTGGATTACCTCTACAATTATCTCCAGGGCAGAAGGGAGGAAACCAGGATGCATTGTGGGAATGTTTACTGCTGTGTGTCTGTAATTGGTTTATGTCTGTCCTTTGTTACAGTCTTCCATTTGGTCCCCTAGGGGAGTGTCCACCAGGTGGGAGACCTGCATAAATACTGGGCAGGTAGCCCTGAGTAAAGGAGTTGCTGTTTAACCCTGAAGCTGGAGTGTGTCTCTTTCTTGGGGGGAAAGGGGACTGTATGCCGACTGCCAGGAGTGTAAGCTGTTCATATTGCTTTTCCTGTTCGGCTGCTTCCAGGGTTCGTGTGTCTGCTGTTCGAGAGTTGGTGAATTCGTGCAGTTTGGGAGTTCGGGAAGTTGGTGCTTATAGTAGCTGCTGGTCTATGGAAAAGGGGATTATCGCCTAAACGCATTTTTCCCCTTTTTGGCTGAAACGGTCCGTTACAATTGGTGGCAAGCGGCGGGATCGTTCCTACAACCAGAGGGACAGCTACAGACAACACCATTCCTGGATTACAAAGTAAGGGCAACGCCAGTACTCGTACAGCGTCCCCACCAGCAGTCATGTTCTATCGATATGAAGGCGTAGAGTTTGCTACTGAGGTGATGAGGAGAATAGCCAAATATGGCCCGAATCCCCTGAAGGTGATTGTTGATGCAGCTATACAGCAACTGCTTGAAGAGAACCAGAGGTCACGTGATCTCGAGCACGATTTCATCCTGTTAATGGTGAGTCGTGGTCAAGAAGATGAGGTAGCCGATATCCTCCTCCAACACAAACCAGAGAAACCCAAAGTAGAGGACTGCATGGAGTGGTACTGGAAAGGCCCCCAGCAGGCAGGTGGAGATGGGACCGAGGTCTCTCTACCGGCCCTACAGGGATGCTGGGCAGTCGGCCCAGATCCCCAACGGCAGTGTGTACCCCAGGGAGCTGATGGTGTCGTCCATCCTCCCAAGCGGCAGTGTGTACCCCAGGGAGCTGATGGTGTCGTCCATCCTCCCCAGCGGCAGGCTGAGTTACAGGGGGCAGAGGTAGTTGTTCCTGCCCCCCAGCAGCAAAGTGATATGCCAAGAAGGCAGTGTGAAGTGAAGGGAGAGGAGAGCAGCGTCCTCCCTCCCCAGCGGCAGTGTGTACCCCAGGGAGCTGATGGTGTCGTACATCCTCCCCAGCGGCCGTGTGTGTCCCAGGGAGCTGAAGGTGCAGTCCTTCCTCCCCAGCGGCAGGCTGAGTTACAGGGGGCAGAGGTAGTTGTTCCTGCCCCCAAGCAGCAAAGTGATATGCCAAGAAGGCAGTGTGAAGTGAAGGGAGAGGAGAGCAGCGTCCTCCCTCCCCAGCGGCAGTGTGTACCCCAGGGAGCTGATGGTGTCGTCCATCCTCCCCAGCGGCCGTGTGTGTCCCAGGGAGCCGAAGGTGCAGTCCTTCCTCCCCAGCGGCAGGCTGAGTTACAGGGGGCAGAGGTAGTTGTTCCTGCCCCCCAGCAGCAAAGTGATATGCCAAGAAGGCAGTGTGAAGTGAAGGGAGAGGAGAGCAGCGTCCTCCCTCCCCAGCGGCAGTGTGTACCCCAGGGAGCTGATGGTGTCGTCCATCCTCCCCAGCGGCCGTGTGTGTCCCAGGGAGCCGAAGGTGCAGTCCTTCCTCCCCAGCGGCAGGCTGAGTTACAGGGGGCAGAGGTAGTTGTTCCTGCCCCCCAGCAGCAAAGTGATATGCCAAGAAGGCAGTGTGAAGTGAAGGGAGAGGAGAACAGCGTCCTCCCTCCCCAGCGGCAGTGTGTACCCCAGGGAGCTGATGGTGTCGTACATCCTCCCCAGCGGCAGTGTGTCCTGCAGGGAGCAGAGACAGTCAGTCTCGCACCCCAGCAGCCGGACCAGAGAATGAAAGGGGAGACAGCTGGTTCCCCTTTCCACCAGCAGAGAGAGTGCCAGGGAGAGGAGCCTGCTAACCCCTCTCCCCAGCGGCAGTTTACCATCCAGAGAGAGGAGCTTGTTACACCCTCTCTCCAGCGGCAGCCTAACCCACCAAGGGGAGATGTTAAGCCCCACAGCTGTGCAGATGGGACCGTAGTCTCTGCACTTACAGCACCAGGGGTAGGAACGGTCGGTCCTGTTCCCCAGCCACAGAGCGATATATCCAAAGGGGAGACAGTCGGTCTCCAGCAACCAGGCTCCAACCAGACTACTCCCGTGGTAGTGCTGGCAACAGGACAGAGTACCGCTGGTCTCTGCCCCCTCAGCAACCCACCAAGGCAGCCTACCAGCCCCCCACACAGCCGTGGTGAGACACCTGGACCTGGACAAGTTTGTAATTTTTTCAGGTGTAGTACCCAGTTATTGTGGGGGGGCTGTACTAATAGTTGTGTTTTGTGGGTGGGTTGCTGGACTAACCAGGGCACTGACCGGCAGGAGGTCAGGTACCCTGTTAGTCTAGTTGGTAAAGGGGAGAAGTGTGGCGAAACCAACCTCGCCACTATGAGCTGGAGAAGCCTGGTTGCTCGCCTGCTTCCTTTGGACTATGGACCAGACTTTAAAAAGCTTTATTTTACCTGCAGAAAGGCATATTCGTGCCTTTCAGCCGGGGTGTTCAGTAGATTCCAGCTACCGAACAAACTACCGTATGAGGGACCACCTAGGAGATGGAGTGTGCCGTCAATTAACCGCCCAGAAGCTGTGGTTAACCGCAGCTTAATTGATGAACGCTGGGTGGCCTTTGTTCGTTTGCCAACCACGAGGTAGCGGCCATTTTAATCGTGCGAAAGACCAGCGGTGTTCGGCGAGGATTCTATGGAACTATAAACGGACACTTAATTGCACGAACACCGCTGAGCCGTCTGTCGCCTGGGTCCTAATCGTACAAGGTTAACCGAACACTGGAATTCGGTATTTCTATGGGAATTGTAGTAACCCAGATAGCTATACCATGGAGCCTATTTGTGTGATTAAAGACTTTGGCTCCATGGCGATTAAACTGTATTCGTGTAGTCTGGGTGCCATTCACCTAATAATGTGCACCCAGACCTGAGCTATCTGGGGATATGTAACATGTCTGTGTTGGGTGGAATAAAAGTGACTTTATATATTTTAAAGCATAATACTGTATTTAGATCCCCACATGTGTAATGGAGTCTTGTCTTTGTCCTGGGAGATAATTGGATTACCTCTACAATTATCTCCAGGGCAGAAGGGAGGAAACCAGGATGCATTGTGGGAATGTTTACTGCTGTGTGTCTGTAATTGGTTTATGTCTGTCCTTTGTTACAGTCTTCCATTTGGTCCCCTAGGGGAGTGTCCACCAGGTGGGAGACCTGCATAAATACTGGGCAGGTAGCCCTGAGTAAAGGAGTTGCTGTTTAACCCTGAAGCTGGAGTGTGTCTCTTTCTTGGGGGGAAAGGGGACTGTATGCCGACTGCCAGGAGTGTAAGCTGTTCATATTGCTTTTCCTGTTCGGCTGCTTCCAGGGTTCGTGTGTCTGCTGTTCGAGAGTTGGTGAATTCGTGCAGTTTGGGAGTTCGGGAAGTTGGTGCTTATAGTAACTGCTGGTCTATGGAAAAGGGGATTATCGCCTAAACGCATTTTTCCCCTTTTTGGCTGAAACGGTCCGTTACACGTATCAATTTATTTACTTCCTCATAGGCTTTTAGCAGCAATTCATTAGGGTATTCTTTTTGGGAAAGCTTCTCCATTACAACCATAGCTTGTTCCTCAAATTTATCACTATCGGTACAGTTTCTTCTAATCCGTTGGAGTTGTCCTTTGGGGATATTATTAAGCCACGGGGTATAGTGTCCGCTGTTGTATAGGACGTAGCTGTTTGCATCCACTTTTTTAAAAAAAAATTTTGGTTTTTAAAAGTCCATCCTCAACATAAATATCCAGATCCAAAAAATGTATATCAGACTTGCTAAAATTACTAGTTAACTGTATTTCCCAGGTATTAATATTTATATCTTTAAGAAACGTCTCCAAATCTCTTTGGGAGCCCCTCCATATAAAGAACAGATCGTCGATATACCTTCTGTATGAGACCAGGTTCGTCCCCCATGCTTCATGACCATAGATGACTTCTTCTTCCCAACCTGACATGAATAAATTTGCATAACTGGGGGCGAACCTGGTCCCCATAGCCGTACCCGTTGTATATAAAATCTAGAATTAAACATAAAATAATTATTCTCTAAAATCCATTTAATACTATCTATAATAAAATCTATATGTTCGTTAGATAAAATGTTAGACTTTTGTAGACACTTTCGTACTGTGCTGCAGCCTAATGTATGAGGGATAGATGTATAAAGAGCAGATACATCCGAGGTGACTAAAAAATACCCTTCTGTCCAATGTATCTCTTTTAGGGCCTTTATCATATCTGTGGTGTCTTTTATATATGACGGCATATTTTTTTACCATATTTTGTAACCATATATCTACATATTTAGACAGATTGCATGAAATCAAACCTATCCCGGACACGATAGGTCTCCCGGGAGGGTGATTAAAATCCTTATGTACTTTCGGCAGTGCATAAAAGACCGGTGTTCTAGGGGACTCTATCTTAAGAAATTTATATTCTTTATCGTTTAAAATACCTTCCTCTTTGCCTCTGTCTAATAGCACATCGAGAGATCCTTTAATATCTGTGGTGGGATCTTTCTTCAGTTCCTTATATATTTTTTTATCCTCTAATTGGCGGTAGCATTCCTTTAAATAATCTGACGTATTCTGAATCACTATACTTCCGCCTTTGTCCGCGGGTTTGATAATGATTTCTCTATTGTTTCTTAATTCTTGTAACGCTCTATATTCATTGGGGTTAAGATTTCCCTGAAATCGTCCCTTGCTATTATTTTTGTCTAATTTTTCAAAGTCCTCAATAACAGATTTCTCGAACATATCAATAGCACTAGTTCTGTAGTTTCTCGGATAAAAATTTGACTTATTTTTTAAAGTAGTATGAGTATCACATTTTTTGGTATCGGCAAATTTATTTATTTCAAAAAATCTTTTTATGGTAAGGGTTCTAGAGTATTTTAAAATGTCCACATGTGCAGAAAAAGAATTGGATTTCTTACTGGGGGCGAATTTTAAACCTTTGTTCAGAATCTGAATTTGATCTTCCTTAGGTACAAAGTCCGACAGGTTAATCACTCCCTCCAGTTTGACGTCCTTCCTCTTTTTCCGTCATTGTAATCTGATTCCTCCTCTGCATCCTCTCTGTCTCGTCTCCTCTTCATGGGGGAGAAAGACACTTTCCCCCTCGGTTTCTCTAAAAAATCATCCTGTTTATTGGCCTGGACAAGTGGATCATATCTGTTGCGTAGCTCTATTTCTCTGTTTCTATTTATAGTAGGGGAATTTCTTTTTCTATAGGGTCTATAGCCCCGTCTGTTGTAGGGTTCAACTTTTGTCCATTCTTTTCTTTTGTTACTATCTGGCGTTTTCCATTTAGGGATGTTAGGATCTGTATTAGATGGATTGTAGCTGGTATTAGATCTCTTTTTTTCATAGGTGTTTCTATGGTAACTGGGAAAATCTTTTTTCACATAATCTGTTCATCTGTTGATCTCTGGAAATTTCTAACTTTGTTGTATTTATAGTCGTCCATGTTCCTTCGGTACTTTCTGTATTTGTTTTGTTTAACTTGTTCTTCTAATCTATTTAGATTCTCTTTAGTTTGTTTAGTTAGTTCATCATAGTCCCTGGTTTCTACAGTTGGTTCTAATGTTTTTTGTATATCTTTAACCTCTTTGTCTATATCAGTCAGTGCTTCACTTCTGCACAATATGACAATATTCATCATCTCTATCGAAAATCTTTCTAATGCTTCATTCCACATTTTAACATATTTCTGATTTTTTTCATTCTCGAAGGTCGGAGTTTTAGAAAATCTCAGACCTCTCGGTGTGATTTTATCTTGTAGATATCTTTCTAGGGTGGCTATTTCCCATTTATATTTTATTTCTTTCGCCAAAATCTTTTCTAGATCTTTAAATGTAATCTCAATATCGTCATTGTTAGAGATGTGATTATTGCCATACTGTGCATCATTAACTTCATCAAACCCACATTTCATTCTATCTCTATACTCAAAGAGTGACATTGTTGGAGCAGCCTTGCTTGTCAGGAGCTATACACGAAATACAGTAAACAATATATGTATACAAGCAAAAAAAAGGCGCTATGTGATATAAATAATAATAAATGACTTTCAAATCAGTGAAACACTATGTATTGCTATAAAAGCTGCACCTCAAAGTGAAAAATAGCTCAACATCACTGAACATGCAATAGAAAAACGAATAAGGTGCGCTATACCTTTAAAAAATATAAATAAGTATATAAGTAGTGCATAAATAACTTAAAGTGCAAGTGCAATGTGCAACACGTGAGGGTACCTTCAATAAGGAAAAAGCACACTTTCAAATGGCAACTGGAACATATAATTCAGTATGTCCCTCAGGGTAATATATAAAATAAACACAAAGAGAAATCTCATAGGATAATATGTAGCACAAGATTTAAAAAACTTGGATATAAAAGAGTAACACTCACAATGGTAGAGCAGTGAAAGTCTGCTCTAACTTAGTTGGCATGAGTCCTCTTTTCTCAGGACTTAGAGACCTTTAGGATCCATAAAGCAGCAGTTCCAACCTTTAAAATTGGTTTATTGGTAGATGTACATACATAAGATTATTCAGAGTGATATATCTCTTATAGCCCGTACAGGAGATGTCCCCAAAATAAAGCGGTCACAGGAAACACAGTTCAAACTTGCCGGTTTTCTTACTCGATCGCCGCATACAAAATACTTCCGGGTTTCAGAGAAATCACGTGGTAACGTCGTGCGTGATGACGCGTTTCGCCCAATCGGCTTCCTCAGATCACGTTCTGGATACTGCTGCCATATCGGGGAAATAGGGTATATCCGACCATCAAGAAAATATCTAATATCTAAGTTGTAGAATCTTCAGATATGATTTTGTATTCATAACTGTTGCAAGGCGACGAGATCTTCCAACTGCACATGTGTAAATCTGTCAGGCACGTCCAATGCACTTTACCAGTATTCCTAGGGATAGAAAACTTATTGGTTAGATCAGTGTCTCTTTTGAAGTGGGTGTGGAAAGCATAAGAAGGAAGAAGCAGTTAAACATGAAAACAAAATCCAATTTACTTGGTTTTTTTTTTTTCCGTCTTCCATAGTGATTCAACTGTCTCATTCAAAGCTAAAGCTTTTGAATGAAATAGTTGTCTCAAAGTGATGCATATCCCTTTAATGAATACATTCACAGCAGAGCTTCAAAAGAAACAAGGGTACATACTACTTAGGAATGATGCTACATATGTAACATATAAGGATAGACAATGGGAAATGAGGGAAGAAAACTGAAATTCAAAGAATTGAGCAATTGTGGCATATAGGAATAATCTTGTATGATAAAATAAAATAAAGTGAAATCTACAACGTAGTATTCTACAGATATCTAAGGGCAAACATTACAAACATTGCAAAAATCCACATGCAAAGTACAGGGCCGGTGCAAGGACTTCTGTCTACACAGGCGAAGACACATTTTTCTGTCCCCCAAATTTATCTTCACCTGTCTGTCTAATATTCCCACTTTTGTCCCTCTTACCCATTCTTTTGCCCCTTTTGTGCATCTTACCACCCTTTTCTCCTGTTTTCCCTTTTTGTATATTGTATCCCCTGTTTGGCATTCTTTTTTATGTGTTGTATGTCTTCATTCCACTTTTCTTTACCCCCTTGCGTCACACACTCACTCGCTCATACACACACACACACACACACACACACACACACACACACACACACACACACTGACCGTTACATACACACACTGACCATTACACACATACTGCTTACACACACACTCACACACACACACTGCTTATACACACACACTGGCTCTAACACACACAGTTTCTTACACACTTGCACTGCTTATACACACTCACTGGCTCTAACAGACACATAGAAACAGTCTCTTACACTCACTGGCTGTAACACACACACATTCTCTCACACACACAGTCTCTTACACACACACAGCTTATAGACACACACACACACACACACACACACACACTAACTCTTACACACACAGACACATACTAACACTTACACACACAGACACACACTAACTCTTACACAGACACACACACTGGCTCTAACACACACACACTAACTTACATACACACACTGGCTCTAACACACACACACACACACTGACTGTTACACACACACACACACTAACTCTTACACACACAGACACATACTAACTCTTACACACACAGACACACACACTAACTCTTACACATACACACACACTGGCTCTAACACACACACACACACACACACACACACTAACTCTCACATACACACACTGGCTCTAACAAACACACTGGCTCTAACACACACTGACTCTAACACACACACATTATCTCTTACACACACACACTGGGTCTAACACACACACACACACACACACACACACACACACACTAACTCTTACACACACACACTAACTCTTACACAGACACACACACTGGCTCTAACACACACACACTAACTCTTACACAGACACACACACTGGCTCTAACACACACACACACACACACACACACACACACACACACACACACACACACTGGGTCTAACCCCCCCACACACACACACACACACTAACTCTTACACACACACTAACTCTTACACACACAGACACACACACTAACTCTTACACAGACACACACACTGGCTCTAACACACATACACACACACTAACTCTTACACAGACACACACACTGGCTCTAACACACACACACACACACACACACAAACACTAACTCTTACATACACACACTGGCTCTAACACACACAGTTTCTTACACACTTGCACTGCTTATACACACTCACTGGCTCTAACAGACACATAGAAACAGTCTCTTACACTCACTGGCTGTAACACACACACATTCTCTCACACACACAGTCTCTTACACACACACAGCTTATAGACACACACACACACACACACACACACTAACTCTTACACACACACACACACACTAACTCTTACACACACTAACTCTTACACACACACACACACACACTTACTGTTTCTTATAGTTACTAAACAGAGGTCCCGCTGCACTGTTGTAGCTTTCCTCCTCTCTCCACAGCAGAGATTTGCCGCGGTCGCTCCTCGCTGTTCCGCCCCCTTTCCTCAGTGGCTGCACGTTTCCCAGCCAGCTGGGCAGATTGCTGCAGAAACTGACCGGTGGGAGCGGAGTTCTCCGTGCTCCCGCCGGTCACTTGGACATTTTTGCGCCCCTCGGGTCCGTGCGCCCTAAGGCGGCCGCTTGTGCCGCCTTATGGTAACGCCGGCCCTGGCAAATCATAAGCAATTATAAAATCAGATGAGTTCCCTTTTCACCCTTCTGTTCCTGGGTCTTTTCCACACATGTAGATATAAAGTAATGGTTGCAGAAAGAGTTAACAAACTGGAGTTACTGAACACTTCAAATACTACCAAAATAAACGCAGATTGCTATTGTATACGTCAGGTGGACTTTATAATGCTCCTTATTGTAATTATGTTGTATTTTCTCTCTACCTCTGTCAAAGATAATTATTCTTAAATCTTGGGTCGAGAGCCAAAATTGGGTCCCCATGCTATTGAGTGGCTAGTTGGAACAGACACATAGGGAGAGATTTATCAAAATGTTGTAGTCAGGTTTCTGCCTTTTTGGTGGAAATGACTGAATCTTTCATTTTTTTTCAGTTGTTCATTCTTTTGTGCCCTGTACATGTGTACACAGTGGCGACACAGTGGAATTATCAATATTTCTGTCACCTTTTCCACCGGAAAAGCGTTCTGTTTAACTTCTTTTTTCTGCCACTCTAAATATAGTAATCTTTTCTGAAATTGATATTTCTGGGAAAATGTTAGCATTCAAACAGAGAAAAGCCAATATAAGCAAATTAATACAAACAGATTGGACACTACAAATAAAAAAACACATTTAAGAACATTTTTACAAATCCTCATTAATATTCAAAAGGACCCTCTCAACTGCCTTCAATAAATCGGATATTTTTCCTTGCTTACTAAATGCAATGGAGTTTCATCTAATATTGGGAAGAGCCTGATGAAGAGACTTTTCAAAATTAAAGCGGCACTGTCATGCCGAACTTATCTTTCCCCAATCGATTCCTCTTCTCTCCCTCTGTCAGGATCTGTTATTCATTTCTTCCTGTCTGCTCTAGTTTTCTTAAAAAATTAAGACAAAGTAGGGACTATTTCTCTTCTGGAGGGTTCCTATGCCATGACCAGCGGAGGAGCACAGTGTGCCTCGTTTCCGGTGGTCAGAGCAATTTTCCCATAATCCTTAGCTTTCCTCCCTGTTCCCGCGATGCATCCTGTCAGTATTGCCGAATGTCCTGTCACGCCGGGAAAACTGCCGAATTGCCTCCTAACAGAATGAGAACAGTTTCTCCATTTGTGTTAGAACGCAATTCGGGACTTTGTTCGGATTGCAATTTCATTCTAATGAATGAAACTCCAACCCTTTTTGTGCTGTGGCTGCATCTTGCATCCGCTTAGTAGATAACTCCTCAATTCCCACGGTATTAGGGAGCTATCTACCAAAAGGCTAAAAGACCTAAATTGGTCTTTCAGCCACATTTACTAATACTAAGTAAAGATTACTTAGTATTAGTAAATTCAGCCCCTACTCGCTATACCGCGAGTAGGGGCATGGCTAGTAAACAGTGAGCAGCCACCTACTGTCCTCCCCCCCCTGCCCCCACCCCTGAGCGGGTGATGGTTTTTTATTTGGCCTTTTTTAGGGCTGAAAAATTAAGATTTTAGAAGAAAGAAGACATCAAATGGTAAGTTTTATTTTTATTTACATGTTAGTTATTTTATTCCCCCTTACTATTCTTAGGAAGAGGTAGGTAGGTAGGGGATAGCTTTTATTTGGGTGGGGTTGGTGACTAGGGGCTTGGGGACCCCTAGTCACCTTGGAAGGGGGGGGGTTCATTTAGGGCCCCCACCCGCCGCTCAGGGGTAGGGGCTGGGGGGAGGACAGTAGGTCCCCCTCATTATCATTTAGGGCCCTCACCCACCGCGCAGGGGTGGGGGCCGTGAGGGGGAGGACAGTAGGTCCCCCCTTATTGTTATTTAGGGCCCCCACCTGCCGCGCAGGGGTGGGGGCTGGGGGGAGGACAGTAGGTTCCCCCCACATTCTTATTTATGGCCCCCACCCACCGCTCAGGGGTGGGGGCTGGTAGGGGAGGACAGTAGGTTCACCCCCCCTCATTGTTATTTTGGGCCCCCACCCACCGCACAGGAGTGGGGGCCGGGGGGAAGACAGTAGGTCTCCCCCCTCATTGTTATTTAGGGCCCCCACCTGCCATGCAGGGGTGGGAGCCGGGGGGAGGACAGTAGGCCCCCCCCTCATTGTTATTTGGGGCCCCCACCCACCACACATGGTGGGGGCTGGGGGGAGGACAATAGGTCCCCCCTTATTGTTATTTAGGGCCCCCACCTGCCACTCAGGGGTGGGGGCCGGGGGGGACGACAATAGGTCCCCCCATTATTTTACTTTAGTGCCCCCACCCGCCATTCAGGGGTGGGGGCAGTGGGGGTGGGGGGGCAATAGGTTTTTTACATTTTTTTTTACAGTGAGCAGCCACTGGCTGCTCACTGTTTACTAGACATGCCCCTACTCGCAGTACAGCGAATGGAGAAACTGTTCTCATTCTGTTAGGACGCAATTCGGCAGTTTTGCCGACGTTCTGTCTAAGTGATAGTGACAATAGCAATACTGACAGGAAGCATCGCGGGAACACGGAGGAAAGCGAAGGATTATGGGAAAATTGCTCTGACCACCGGAAAACGAAGCACACTTTGCTCCTCCGCTGGTCGTAGCTGGCCATGGCGTAGGAAACCTCCAGAAGAAAAATAGTCCCTACTTTGTCTTAATTTTTAAAGAAAACTAGAGCAGACAGGAATAAATGAATAACAGATCCTGAGAGAGGGAGAGAAGAGGAATCGATTGGGGAAAGGTAAGTTCGGCATGACAGTGCCGCTTTAATAACGGTTGAAGAATTCCCAGATTTTACTAATAACATGACGTAAAGAATGACACGGAGGCGAGTATTATGCTATCTCTTTCTTACTTTATTCCTCAGCAGCAAAGAGAAAATATAACTGAAAGAGAAAATATGTAAAATATGAACAATATATAACAGATGCAACCAGATATGCCTAGTAACATGGCAGCCAATCAGCTTATAGGAACAGTCCATTAATGTCTTGCTATGTACATCCACTTCCGCTTCTTTGCCTTCTGAAACGAAGACCCAACAACCGAAACATCCAGTTCAGGAATTAACAATCGCCAACATGGTAGACGTCATCACAACGAAATCAAGCTGTAAAATAGAAGAGAAATAGGTGGTAAAATCCAAACTTAGGATCTGAGTGCAACATATCAGAATCATGCGGCCTGTATACAAAATACACCACTGTCAGTATATCATATATATCACAATACAAAGACTACACTGCATACCTAATAACAAGTAAATCATGGGTACTTACCGTAAGAGAAGAAGAACCAATATCGTAAATCTGACCCAGACCCATGGGTGGGTGGGCAGGAATAATACTCGCCTCCGTGTCATTAATAAAATCATGACTTTACGTCATGTTATTAGTAAAATCTGGGAATTTTATTAATGACATGGAGGCTCCTATTATGCTAGTTTAAAGCTGAGCCACAACTAACGAGGAAACATGTTCAATCGTGCGGAAATAAAAATTGCGGAAGGTAGTTTCCTTAGACCAATCCGCCGCCTTCAAGATATCATCCAAACGACATCCCATCGTAGAAGCCTTCGATGCCATGGCACCTCTAACCGAATGAGCTGAAAAGATTGAAGTATCAATCCCTGCAGCGGAAAGGAGACTCTTAACCCAACGAGCCAGCGTAGTCGAGGAGACCTGGAGAAACGGTGACCTAAAGGAAATAAACAGTTGACATAATTCCGATGACCTCAACTGGCGAGTGCGATCCAAGTAAACTCGGAGACAAGCCACAGGACACAGGGCAGGTCTAACTGAACACCTAGGGTAATCCACCGACTTAGAAGCCGTCTTAGTTCTCCTCGAGATGTTAAACGACACACCCTCGGGGGTGAACGAGATCGCGTTCCAGTCCAAAGCTCTGACGTCCGAGACTCTCTTGCATGAAAGGAGACATAAGAGCATAACTAGTTTCCATGACAACTGTTTTAGTCCCACTGTTTTAGTCCCAAATGATGAATACCTGGATCTCGGAGGTCTAGAGAAACGGATACCCTTCAACAAGCGACACACAAATGGATGTTGTCCAATCGGAGATCCGTCAATCCCCAGATGCCCGGCTGAGATGGCCGATCTATAGACATTAATGGTGCGGTATGCCAAACCAGATCCAAAAAGCGTTGTCAAGAAACTGAGCACCTCTTTCAGAGGGGCAGAAAGTGGATCCAACAGTCTTCCCACTCACCAGCCAGACCACACGCGCCACACAGATTTGTAAGATGTTCTGGTACCTGGTGCCCAAGCATTCTCCAAGAGTCGTGCAGTAGCTTGCGGAACGTCCGCGACACACCAGGGTCCCCTGAGATCAACCAAGCCATGAGCTGGAGCAGGTTCTGATCCACCAATTCGTGCAAGTTCCCATCCGGATCCAGAAGCACATCCGGTCGCAGACCAACGAACAATCCTGTCTGGACGAGTACACCAGTGTCCGAGAGATCAGGTTGAATGGCAGAAATGCAAAATGACGCCCCTGCGCCCACATTTGTAGGAACGCATCCACCGCTGTGGTCGCTGGGTCCGGCCTCCAACTGAAGTATTGGGGCAGTTGGGAGATCAGTCTGGACGCGAACAAATCCAGTTGCAACGGACCCCATAACCGATCTATCAGTCGAAAGGTCGAAGGTAGCAGATGCCAATCTCCTGAGTCTTTCAAGTAACGCGAATTCCAATCCGCCCATTCGTTGTCCAATCCCGGGATGTGTTCAGCCGTAACCGATACAGCGCTGTGGAGGCAAAACTGCCAGAAGTCCTTTGCCAAGTTCCCCAGTTGTTTTGATTTTGATCCACCCAGGTGATTTATATACCTGACCGCGGACACATTGTCCATGCGCAGAAGAACGCAACAGTTTCCCTGAGTCGGAGAAAGACTCCGAACGGCGAATGATCCCGCTAGCAGTTCCAGGCAATTTATGTGCAGCCTCGACTCGACTTCGGATTATCTTCCACCTGTGGAGACACTGCCGCAGCGAGCGCCCCAACCATGTAGGCTGGCGTCCGATTCTATTACCACGTCCGGAGCGGTACCGAAGATGGCCCGGCCGTTCCAAGCCTCCATATGGTCCAACCACCACAGCGGTTCCTCTTTGGAATCCCTGTCCAGGCTCAATTCGCTCTCGTACGAACCGCCCGACCGAAGTTAGGATCCCTTCAGACGTTGTTGTCAGGGTACCTGTGGTCTCTACCTCTGAAAGAGGTAGAGACTTAGCTGTTCCTCCATCCAGACGGCCTGATGGCTCCCTTCTCCACGGTCTATCCGGTCATGCAAGGCCGGCTGCGAGGGAGTGACTGCCTTTTACAGCATCTAGGCAGGAAGTTGTCATCAGGACACTCCTCCGGAACGACCTGTCACTCAATTGCTGCAGGACCAATCAGGACGCCTCGGAGGCGTGGTTACTGCTCTGAACAGGGTATTTAACAGAGCTTCTTTCATTAGCTCATTGCCCTGTCGTGGTTCTAGCTTGTTCTAGTCTCTCAGTGCTTGTGTATTCTATTATCCCTTTTGGTTTTGACCCGGCTTGTTTACCTTACTCTGCTTATCTCTGTTACCCTTGATTCGGCTTGTCTCTCGCTTACCTGTCTTCTGTTACCCTCGACCTCGGCTTGTCTTTGACCATTCTATACTGTACTACTTACGTTAGTCCGGCCATTCTAAGGTCCGGTATACGTATCTGGCTACTGTTTGTACTCTGCGTGTTGGATCCCTGTCCCGATCCTGACATTACGACAGGGCCAATGGATCCTGCAAGTACAAACAGTCAGCTGGCTTCTCCTGATCCTAGGTTTGAGGCCATGGATCACAGAATGGATCAGATGGCGCTTGCGCTACAGGCTCTATTATCTCGTGCCAATAACCCACCAGAGGAGATACGTAATACCCCTGTTTCTCCTGTCGGTTCAGGTCTAGAGGTAGCCACAGTGGGTGCTTCTTCTCGCATTACCCCCCCAGTACGCTATGGTGGGGCTCCTGAGAAGTGTCGTGGTTTCTTAAACCAAATTAGTATCCACTTTGAATTGCAACCTCGCTCTTATCCTACAGATAGGGCAAAGGTAGGATTTATTATCACCCTACTTATTGAGAAAGCTCTGAGATGGGCCAACCCATTATGGGAGAACGATAACCCATTAGTTTATAACTATAACGCCTTTGTAGCTGCTTTTAGAAGAACATTTGACCCTCCAGGTAGAAAGGTTAATGCAGCCAGATTACTGTTGCGTCTGAAACAGGAGAACCGAACACTGGTGGATTATGCACTAGAGTTCAGGTCTCTGGCGTCAGAGGTCAAGTGGAATGAGCAGGCGTATATGGATGTATTTTTGAATGGCTTATCTGAAGTAATCCTTGATGAGGTTGCTACCAGAGAACTCCCCGAGAATTTAGAGGATTTAATTTCGTTCATCTCTCGTATAGATGAACGTTTAAGAGAGAGACAGAACACTCGAGAGAGGAACCGGAGACCTTCTTTTAGGTTAGCCCCCGCTTTTCCAAGTCCTGACTCCACGGTATCTTTGCTTCCTGAACCTATGCAGATAGGGTATACCCGCCTCTCTGAGGAGGAAAGACAGTACAGGAGAAGAGAGGGTTTGTGTATGTATTGTGGAGCTAAGGGTCATTTACTCTCGAACTGTTCTAACCGCCCGGGAAACGCTCGCACCTAAGTCTCTCTAGAGGACAGGCCTTGGGTGTTTCTATATTGTCCTCTACTCCTAATTATAAAGATCACAGGCTTCTACTACCAGTTTCCTTAACTTGCGGGAGGGAAGTAGTAAGGGCTATGGCTTTGATAGATTCCGGTGCTGCTGAGAATTTTATCGACCAAGCCTTTGCTAGTAAAAACAATTTCCCATCCCAGCTAAGGGAGACACCCTTGGCCGTTGAGGCCATAGATGGTAGACCACTACTAGACCCTGTTATCTTTCGTGAGACCATACCCATTGATTTAAATGTTGGTATCCTACACGTGGAGAAGTTATCTCTTCTGCTCATTTAGTCTCCTTCCGTTCCCATAGTTCTGGGGTATCCATGGTTGAAAGAACATAACCCTATTATCGATTGGGAGTTAGGGGAGATACTCTCGTGGGGCCAGGGCTGCCAGGATCGGTGTTTGTGCAAGGTTTCTCCATTAGCTAATATTAACATACAGGAGAATCCTACTCAGTCCACAGAAAGACAAATACTTAAGGGCAGTGTTTGACAAGAAGAATGCCGATTCTTTGCCGCCACACAGGTCATTTGACTGTAAAATTAAGCTTCTACCCGGGACTATGCCTCCGAGGGGCCATGTATATCCTTTGTCTGTTCAGGAAAACTCGGTTCTAGAAGAGTATATTCAGGAGAATTTAGAAAACGGATTCATCAGGAGGTCTTCTTCTCCGGCCGGGGCGGGGTTCTTTTTCATTAAGAAGAAGGATGGCACGCTGAGACCTTGTATCGATTACCGAGGCTTGAATAAAATAACTGTCAGAAATGCCTATCCTATCCCACTGATTACCGAGTTATTTGATCGTCTTAAGGGCTCCAAAATCTTCACCAAGTTAGATCTCAGAGGGGCTTACAATTTGGTGAGAATCCAGCAAGGTCACGAGTGGATGACGGCATTCAATACCCGGTATGGCCATTACGAATACACTGTTGTGCCATTTGGACTATGCAATGCTCCTGCAGTATTTCAGGATTTGATTAATGAGGTACTTAGGGAGTTTCAGCATGATTGTGTTATTGTTTACCTGGACGACATACTAATACACTCTAAGGAGATTGAGACTCACCATAGACAGGTCAGAAAGGTGTTACACAAACTTCTGCAACATGGTCTATACTGCAAATTGGAGAAGTGCAGTTTTGATCAGTCTCAGGTAGACTTTCTTGGGTACGTGATTTCTGGGGAAGGTTTTAAAATGGATCCTGGTAAACTCCAATCTATTTTAGACTGGCCTTTGCCCAAAGGACTCAAGGCTATCCAAAGGTTTATTGGTTTTTCCAACTACTATAGGCGCTTCATTAAGGGTTACTCCTCTATCATTGCGCCTATTACCAATATGACCAAACAAGGGGCTGATACTAAGTTCTGGTCTGAGGAAGCTCTTGGTGCTTTTAAGACTCTCAAGGAACTTTTTGCCTCAGCTCCCATTCTAGTTCATCCTGATACGACTCTGCCTTTCTTGCTCGAGGTCGATGCTTCTGAGACAGGAGTTGGGGCTGTTCTGTCTCAAAGGTTAGAGGTGGATAAACCGTTACACCCTTGTGGTTTCTTCTCTAAAAAAATTTCTGGGCCTGAGAGCAGATATGACATCGGGGAGAGGGAACTGTTAGCGGTCATTAAGGCTTTAAAGGAGTGGAGACATTTACTGGAAGGGACACTACACCCTGTTACTATTCTAGCGGATCATAAGAACTTGTCTTATATTGGGGAGGCTAAGCGCTTGTCCGCCAGGCAGGCTCGCTGGGCCTTGTTCCTCACTCACTTTAATTATGTACTTACGTATAGACCTGGTTCTAAGAACTCTAAAGCCGATGCTTTGTCTCGTCAATATGAACCATCCACTATAACTGAACCACTTCTGTCCTCCATAGTTCCTAAGGGGAATATCATCGCGAACACGAATCTCAGGATTCACTCTCCATTGCTTTCTGAGATCATGAAGTTTCAGCATTTGGCACCCAAACAGACCCCTGGGGGTCGACACTTCGTTCCTGCCGCTCTCCAACTGGAGGTGCTACGCTGTCTCCATAACAGCAAGGTGGCTGGGCATCCTGGCATCCGCAAGACTTATGCGCTGGTCTCTAAAGATTTTTGGTGGCCTGACTTACGCAAGGATATTAAAGAATTCATCGGGGCATGTAAAGTTTGTACCAAGACCAAGCTACCCCATTCGCTTCCATGCGGATTTCTGCACCCTTTAGAGGTTCCTGAAAAGCCTTGGTCCTGCCTGGCAATGGACTTCATTGTTGATTTGCCTATCTCTAAAAAGCAGACTGTCATCCTCACTGTGGTAGACAGATTTACTAAAATGGCTCACTTCATTCCCTTACCTAAACTCCCATCTTCGCCCGAGTTAGCGGAGATATTCGCCAGGGAGATTTTCCGTTTGCATGGGATACCTTCCCAAATTGTCTCTGACAGAGGCTCCCAATTTGTTTCCCGTTTTTGGAGATCATTCTGCTTCCAACTAGGCATCAAATTGAATTTCTCCTCTGCCTATCATCCTCAGTCCAATGGAGCTGCTGAACGCACTAACCAAAAAGTTGAACAATATTTACGTTGTTTCGTTTCATAACACCAGGACGATTGGGTCGGTTTGATTCCTTGGGCGGAGTTTGCACATAACAATCTCATTTGTGATTCTACGCATTCTAGCCCTTTTTTCTTGAATTATGGCTTTCATCCTTCCATCCTTCCTTCGGAGTCTTCTTCTCAAGGGATACCGTCGGTGGATGTTCATGTTGCCAATTTAAGAAAGTTGTGGGATCGAACTCGACAAATCCTTCTGCACAATTCTACGCTGGTTAAAAAACACGCTGACAAACGTAGAAGGGCAGCACCGGTGTTTGTTCCAGGCGATAGAGTATGGTTAAGTACTAGAAACATTCGGTTAAAAGTGCCGTCCATGAAATTTGCTCCTCGATATATTGGACCGTACAGGGTACTGTCTCAAATTAACCCAGTTGCGTATCGTTTAGCGTTGCCTAATGCCTTACGCATTCCTAATTCATTTCATGCTTCCTTGCTAAAACCATTAATATGTAACAGGTTCTCCTCCACGATCGCCCCTCTCCGCTCAGTTCAGGTGGAGGGTCAGGAGGAGTATGAGGTCAATTCCATCGTTGATTCTCGAATCTCCCGGGGGAAACTGCAATATCTGGTCGATTGGAAGGGTTATGGTCCTGAGGAGAGAAGTTGGGTACCTCAGGAGGAGGTGCATGCTCCCCGTCTCCGCAGGGCGTTTCACTCTCGATTCCCTTCTCGCCCTGGTGTATTCCGCCCGGTGGGCGTATCTGAGAGGGGGGGGGTACTGTCAGGGTACCTGTGGTCTCTACCTCTGAAAGAGGTAGAGACTTAGCTGTTCCTCCATCCAGACGGCCTGATGGCTCCCTTCTCCACGGTCTATCCGGTCATGCAAGGCCGGCCGCGAGGGAGTGACTGCCTTTTACAGCATCTAGGCAGGAAGTTGTCATCAGGACACTCCTCCGGAACGACCTGTCACTCAATTGCTGCAGGACCAATCAGGACGCCTCGGAGGCGTGGTTACTGCTCTGAACAGGGTATTTAACAGAGCTTCTTTCATTAGCTCATTGCCCTGTCGTGGTTCTAGCTTGTTCTAGTCTCTCAGTGCTTGTGTATTCTATTATCCCTTTTGGTTTTGACCCGGCTTGTTTACCTTACTCTGCTTATCTCTGTTACCCTTGATTCGGCTTGTCTCTCGCTTACCTGTCTTCTGTTACCCTCGACCTCAGCTTGTCTTTGACCATTCTATACTGTACTACTTACGTTAGTCCGGCCATTCTAAGGTCCGGTATACGTATCTGGCTACTGTTTGTACTCTGCGTGTTGGATCCCTGTCCCGATCCTGACAGTTGTAGGGCCCGACAGTGGTCCCGGAAAAATCGCCTGAATCGATGAGGCCAAAAGACCGATCACCCTCGCTAGTTGTCGTACGGAGAGAGAGGTGGCCCGCAGCGCACGCCTTATTTCCTTCTTCATAGACTTTAACTTGGCCTCTGGGAGGAACAAGAACTGGGCGAACGAATCGACCTCGAAACCTAGGAATTCTATCCTCTGTACTGGGGCTACAATGGACTTTTCCCAATTTATGAGGAAACCTAAGCCTTCCAGAAGATTCACCGTCCATTCCAGGTGTCTGAGAAGTTGGTCGGGGGACGAAGACATAATCAGTATGTCGTCCAGGTAGATAATCATGCGGACCCCTCGAGCTCTGAGGAACGCCACTACTGGCTTCATCACCTTTGTGAAACACCATGGAGCCGAAGATAGACCAAACGGCAGACAGGTAAACCACCACTGATGTCCTTGCCACGTAAAGTGCAATAAGTCCCAGTGCTCTTCCGCCATGGGTATGGTCAAATAGGCATCTTTGAGGTCCAGTTTGACCATCCAGTCTCCTTGGCGGAGTAGGTCTCTGAGACAATGAACACCTTCCATCTTGAAGTGATGGTAACGGAGGAAACCGTTGAGGCGTTTGAGGTTTATCATCGGCCGGACTCCTCCGCCTTTCTTGGCAACGAGGAACAAATTGCTTAGGAACCCCGGGTGATCGTAGGGGATTTCCTGGATAGCTCGTTTGGCAGAAAGTTCCGCGATCTCTGCGGTAATCAACCCGGACTGCTCTTCCGGTAATTTCATTTCCTGTGGGACACAAATCTGAACAGGGGGAGACAACAAATCTAGGCGGAAACCCCTGACCGTATCCAAAACCCATAAATCTGTGGTAATCATGCCCCGCATATCGAGAAACAGAGCTAGTCTGCCCCCCACGCTTGCCCGGAAAAACACACACTCGGGGGTACTCACCGTAAGGGCGTCTGTACGAGGGTTGTCCACGTCCTCCTCGATTCTGCCACAGTCTCCCGCGTGAGGGAAAGAAGGGCGCGGGCTTATAATCCTGGTAGGCCCGAGGGGCAGTAAAGGAACCTCTGTGAGTCCGCGAGGAACCTCGAGCTCCACGGCCGGGCAGACGGCTCCTATACCTCCCGGCTCCATGGAAAACCTTTGGGCCAAAAACACACTTCAGGTTTGACTGGGCCTTATCTAGGGCGGTGAAGGGTTTCCAACCCGTTTTTGCCAGGAACTGAGTAATTTGAGGATCAACCTCTGACGTCTTGCACGCCGCATCAGGCACTGAAGGCCTTAGGCACTCAGCCCGCAATTTATTGCGCCCCTCCTTGGATAGAGGGGTATGCATACGCAGTGCCAGATAACTAGCAATGTGCGCGGGCAGGTCCCATTCCGCCGAGTGAGGATGGCGAAGGTCATCAGGATTGAACAGGGGTTAACCCTGAGGATCACATATGCCTTGCCCCTCACCCGGAGGAAGCGCCGAAGCGTCAAACGCCGCCTCATCGCCGGAGCCCCCTTCCTCATAAGAGGCGTAGTCAGGGGCATCCGAGTCCGTCTCCCCACTCTGATCGGTATCCGATCCATCATCACCACGGGCACGCGCTCGTTTCCACTTTCTGGACGATTTTGCCCGGCCAGCGGCTCTCTTGCGCGGTAACGCGCCATCTTGGACGGCTATAGGCATGTCAGTCAGGGCAGGTAACACCTGCATCACATCGGGAGAGACGTGTTTAGTCTTTGCCTGAGCCTTGCGACTCGCCTGAGGCTGTAGCACAGGCTGGGGAGTGGGCCAAATAGAAGGGGCCAGGGGCTGTGTCAACGCCTGCTGAATGGTATGAGACAGGGACGAAGACACAGTTCCCATGGCCGAGGCCAGCGCCCTCTGCATGGTGGAATCAATGAGGGCCTGGAACTCTTGAGTGATAGGGGTCTGTAATGGATAGGGGTCTGTAATGGATCCATACTGGGATAATTGGGGCTATCAGACCCTCCACCTCTTGCTTGCATAGTTTGCAGAGCAGAGAAACACCAATCCAAGGTAAGTAGAACTGTACCTTTAAATATACATTCACAGGGCAAGTACAGGTTAGCAAGTGGACCCTAACAGCAGAATGACAGACTGAATGGGGAAAACAAATAACCTAAACAGAGAGGGGTTGAGTAACCCACTGAGGAAAATACCTTTACAGTAAGTAAAAAACGATAGGGGAGAGGTACAGGGAGCCGACCCGCCGAGTAACACCAGCCACGTGCGTGCCGAGGCAAAAGATGGCCGCCGCATGCAGGGCGCGCTGCGGGTGCCTCAGAGCTCCTCCCCCGTCAATGGCCGGGGAGCGCGTGCACCACACATGGCCGGGAACTCCCTCGCACCAGCGGGTACGAGGAGACCGATCGGGCTGGCTGATAATGCGGCTGCGGAGGGGGAACCAGGGAGCAGAAAAGCTCCAAGAGAAAACGTCCTCTGCTAGCCTGGGATCCTTGCCTGTAGTAAGAACAGTGCAGAACAGGCAGGGAAACCGGGCAGAGCGCAGGGGATGTAAAAATACACAAATACAAGTACAAAAGTCAATAAAATACACAGAAACACATGAAACAGAAACCATAAATCAAACAATTAATCAAACAAAATGCTACAACAGGTAAAAACAATCCTGGTAACAGTAATAAGCACAAATATACAGGACAGAAAAAAATATACTTAGCTGGTCTGAGGACAGCAGCAAAGAAAGAGGAAGTGGAAGTACATAGCATGACATTTATGGGCTGTTCCTATAAGCTGATTGGCTGCCCTGTTACTAGGCAGATCTGGTTGTATCTGTTATATATTGTTCATATTTTAAATTTTTTCTCTTTCAGTTATATTTTCTCTTTGCTGCTGAGGAATAAAGTAAGAAAGAGATAGCATAATAGGAGCCTCCGTGTCATTAATAAAATTGGTCACTGAGTCATATTACAACTGAAAATTAGGTAAGCAAGGAAATGCAATGCACAAAATATTTTGTTCTTATTAAGATGTTTATGAGCCACTGGTGTAGGGAGTCTGACCTTGCATAGTTGCAATCTCCCTATCCTCTCTATATGGGTGTTAAGCTTTTGCCTTAATAGACATTGCAAATATACAATCTCCGTCATTATTTGCCGTTATATGACTGGCAGAGAATTATGGGTGTTGCACATCAATAAATTAAGAAGCCTTACCCTTATTTATAGGAAGCAGATATTTTTATAACAGATCTATTTTTTTCATTGTGGGTTTAAGCAAAAGAAAACATTTACAAATAACCGCTAACTTGTAAGTAGCTATCAGATATTGCCTTAACCACACGCATGGCAGTTCATCCTTAAAAGTCAAGGGAGACATTTGTGTGTGGTTTCCAATATTCACATCAATACAAGCAAATGAGCATTTAGAACGAATGCCCAATAGGCTCCTTCTGTCTCTCATTTGTGGTGTTTATATGGCACATATATAGGAAGAATAAACAGCGTTAAAAAGGCAAGACATACACTAAGCCATAAGGGTATAAATGCCGGCTGTGTAATGGCATTTAACTTAATTAAAATAAATATTTTTAGATATACCAATATAAAATGAATGTTTTGGATCTTGTTGTAAACTTCACCTGGGAACAAAAATATGCTGACTTACAACCCCCAGTGGAAAAAAGGCCATTATAAAGCAGAATGCACAGTATGCATGTAATCCACCCAATAGTGTTTACTGGAATTTTTAATAGAGTTGCAACGATGAAATTGAATGAAGTCTACCCAGACCTTCGCAGGCTGATCGAGGCTGTAATGCAAGCCGAGAAGAAGCCAAATGGGCCCAGATCCAAAGAAGTTATAGTCAAGTCAATTTTTAAATCTGAGCCATGCAAAACCATGTCGCTCATTCTGAGAAGCCAAGCACAGTAATTTAGAATAATTTAATTACCTTGCAAAGTAAGTGATCTATGTTGCATATTATTTTGCAGTTTAAGTGAGTGGGTTGTAAAAGCAATTAGTTTTTCTTTCTTTTAATGGATTCCCTCCTGTGCAAAATCTCACAGTGAGGCTTTGTTCAGAAGAATGCATAATGTATGGTCAAGGAAATTTTATTATCCTCGTTCAATATTTAAACCTTGCCTAAGTTTATGTACACTTGCATGTCAGGTGTATGTGTATTTAATCATTTTAATTAAAGAAATTCTTGATTATATATAAATTACAAATGCATGTTTGTCTGGATTTTACAAAACAGCTTTACTATAAATTGATGGTCTATATTAAAAGGGTATCTTTTACCGAAACCTTTTTTGCAGGTATGCCAGATGTTTTATTTAAAAAAAAAAAAATCAATACGTTTATTTTGTGTGAAAAAAATAATGTATTTTTTGCATGTTTGGGTGAACTATAGACTTGATTTAATATTTTGGAAAGAGCTTTTCAAATTATTTAATATTTTTGGATACACTTTTAAAATGATTTTAATATTTAAAAAAATGCCTGTCATATTTTCATATATTGATATTTTTTTTTATATATTAATATTTAATGTATACTATATTTTTTATATATTTTAATATTTTTTTTTTTTGATTCTTTATTTTTGATGTGCAGGAGATGACAGTTATGCTTGCAATGCCACAATAGCAATTATAAGCACTTTAAAAAACATAGGTACATGGCATATGTAGATCAATTGCACATTTTTTTTTAAGATAATAAACAAAAGTAATAAAGATAGGCTTCATAGTCAGGTCTGGTGTTCATGGCTAAACAAGATATTACAAGATAGTCTAAAGTGTGATTATGCTTATACTGAGTGGTCAGTTGGTAGAAACTCTGGAGAGTGCAAGACCACGCTACACAGGCTGACTTCTAAGTTGGTCATGGAAATAAAGTATAGACTTAGCAGATATTATAAACTAAAAGGCTGGGACACTGCCTGCAAAAGGAACATGTTATGCCAACTCAATGTTGTAGGCACTATCACTGAAAAAGCATGCTAGATAAGGAGCAGTGCTATACAGTTATGTGAGTAGGTTACACAGGCTAGTGCGGTTAAGCATGGTTCATCAGCTAGAGGATAGGTGAATTAGCATAGCATACCAGTGTAGCGTGCAATAGCGAGCATGAATATTTTCAAAATTAAAAAGTAAAAATTAAATTAAAAGTAAAACCACCGCTGGTAGACCTGTCCATATGCATGTCCCTGTCCCCAGAGTGCTGTGGTGTAACATAGGGGGCTCTGGGTGGTAGGCAAGTCCGATGCTGGGGCCGCCATCTACGTTGGTTGATGAGGTATGGAGGTCTGTGCATGAGAATCTCATGGTGTGGGTGAGCCGCTCGTCGGTTAGTGGCATATGCGAGTGGGGAGGGCAGCCGATGGGCTCTGTTGCTTTGGTGTCGGCTTAGATTTTCCGTTGGTGCCGCTAGTGAGTCGTTTCAGTCGGCCTTTTTTCCCAGGCCCAGCCTCAGGGATACCAGGTGAGTGGTGCTTCTGTGGGCTCCGTTCGCCGACGCTATTCTCCATCTCCTGCCCCAGCCCGTTCTCCATGTAGTCGGAAGGTATGATCCTATGCGGGCATCTTCAGTGAGGGTGATGCTCAGCGGGTTGTTTTCGCCTGAAGGCATGCAAGGTTGCGTGGTATAGTGCAGATCGCAGTGCCGCCATTTTAGAGGCCTGGCTCGTGGTGCGCGCCTTCAGGTAGGTCCAATGCTGGGCTATGTAGGGTGAGGATTCCCCTCGGTGGGGACCGGGATAACCCCCCCGGTCCATGGGGGGGGAAGCGAGGCCTGTGAGGTGCATCACAAGGCTATCGAGTGGCGGCCAGGTTCGCAAACAGGACGGCGGCCGTCCGTCCCGCTCTCCACCCTCATAGGCCGCAGACCCCGAAGTCCCATGTCGCCCGCGGGGGGCTCCGGCACTCCCGATCTCAGGGTCCGCGGTGGCTCCAGCTTCTGCCCGAATGCTTGGTATAGCTCCCGGTCACTCATTTTGCGTTGTTGCTTATATTTTTCACCATAGTGGACCAGGTCTATCAGGAGCCTCTTTGGCCTGCGACCGGTCAGCATGGCGGTCAGGCCCCGCCCCCATATTTTAATATTTAAAAAAAAAAAAAAATCCTTTTAAAAGTGTACCCAAAAATCATTTGCAAAGTTTATCTAAAAATATTAAATCGAGGCCCATATAGGAACCTCCTCTTTTGGAAAACAGCCTAGATTAAATAGTTAGGGGTAATACGATAACATAAATGTGGGTAAGAAGCTAGTTGTGCTATGGTTAGCATAACATTAAGCATTTTAAGATTTTAGTCAAGTTCTAACTGTAGGAAGTTCATACTTGCACCATAGAGTCAAAGATTGAGTTCTTACCAGTATGTCTGCTATTGCAGATCAAGCATTAGTATCCCTTTCCTATCAGAATGCAGAGGGCAGCCATTCAGCCATTGGATACTGGGTTTTAAATCGATGTCCTTGGGATAAAGAACAAACTATGAATGCATTATGCTTTAAGAATCCTGAAGCACAATGCATTCCTATTTCGAGTTAGACCTTTTGTGCAAGAATAGCTAGGACTACTTTCTGGTTCTTAAACTGCCTTTGGCTCAATGTCCCACCTTATTCTTTAGGAACATGTTTGCTAATTATGTTGCATTATCACCCAGACTAACATAATTTGCCATCTACACCCTGAGCAGCCAGAGGACTTGGCCCTGAAGTGGCATATATCTCATATTTGAGTGGATCTACTTGACCCCTAAATTAAAAGTTCGTATAATTCATTTTAATATAAAATGAAAACGACAATGATTGCAAAACAAAATGGTAACAACATTAAGCAGAAATAATAATTCAAAGAATATATAGTTTTTGTTACAGTTGTATAACAGCTTTTCAACGCAGGCTTAGGACAGGTAAGGTTCCTACATTTTAGGTTGTAGATTGTTTACTGAAAATATTCTTGCACCACTGTTACTCAAAAAGCTCCTAAAACAAAGTATGATAGGTAGACTTATAAAAAATACTCCTTACCTTTATTCACTCCCTCAGGCATGGCCTCTTAGCTCTAATTTATCAGCATCATAAATAGGGCACGATTAAATGTTTTAAATATTTTTTTTATAATTCTTTATTTTTGCAATGACAGAAGTAGTGACATATCCACTGTATAAAGACTTGTGCAAAAGCCTGAGCATGGTACAAATATCTGCAGTTGGTACAGAAAAAGGAATATACATGGCATGTCATACTTTCATCTGTGGCTTGGTTCCGGTCTGTGCTGTCAATGATTTTTTGATGTATGAGGAAACGTGAAAACACAAGTAACAATTAGTAACAATGAGTTTCAAAAGGTAACATAGTTTCATGTGCATGGGAAAAAATTTCGGTTCGGCATTCTGAAATTCAGGACTTCGACACTTCGGAACTTCGGCACTTTGACACTTCGGAAATTTGGTAATTTTGGAACTTCGGGACCTCGGCAATTCGGCACTTCGGCAACTTCGGCACTTCGGGACTTCGGAATTTCGGAACATCTCTTGCAGCCGCTTGGTAGATAACTTCCTAATTCCCACGGTATTAGGGAGTTATCTACCAAAAGGCTGAAAGACCTAAATTGGTCTTTCAGCCAAATTTACTAATACTAAGTAAAAATTTAGTATTAGTATACTTAGTATTAGTAAATTGTGCCCGCGAGTAGGGGGATGTCTATTAAACAGTGAGCAGCAAGTGGCTGCTCACTGTTAAAAAAAAATAAAAAAAATGGGTCCCCCCTCCCGAGCCCCACCCGCGATGCGTGAGTGGGGGCTTTTAAACTAAAGGTTAAATGGTCCTCCCTCATTATTTTTAGGGTGAGGGGGTAGGTAGGGTTTAATTTTTTGGGGGAGGGAGGTGACTAGGGGTTTGGGGACCCCTATTCACCCGGGGGAAGGGGGGTTATTTTTTTATTTAGGGCCCCCACCCGCCGCTCAGGGGTGGGGGCCCTAAAGTAAAATAATGGGGGACCTATTGTCCTCCCCCCGTCCCCCACCCCTGCGCGCGGGTGAGGGCCCTAAGTAAAATAATGGGGGGGACCTATTGTCCTCCCCCCCGCCCCCCACATCTGAGAGGCGGGTGGGGGCCCTAAAAACTAATTAGGGGGGGACCTAACATCCTCCCCCCTGGTCCCCACCCCTGAACGGTGGGTGGGGGCCCTAAAAACTAATTAGGGAGGGGACCTAACGTCCTCCCCCCTGGTCCCCACCCCTGAACGGTGGGTGGGGGCCCTAAAAACTAATTAGGGAGGGTACCTATTGACCTCCCCCATGGCCCCCACCCCTGAGCGGTGGGTGGGGGCCCTAAAAACGAATTAGGGGGGGACCTAACGTCCTCCCCCCTGGCCGTCACCCCTGAGCGGTGGGTGGGGGCCCTAAAAACTAATTAGCGGGGGGACCTAACGTCCTCCCCCCTGGCCCCCACCCCTGAGCGGTGGGTGGGGGCCCTAAATACTAATAAGGGGGTCCTAATGTCCTCCCCCTGGCCCCCACCCCAAGGCGGTGGGTGGGGGCCCTAAAATACTGATTAGGGGGGACCTAATGTCCTCCCCCCTGACCCCCACCCCGGAGCGGTGGGTGGGGGCCCTAAAATACTAATTAGGGGGGGACCTAATGTCCTCCTTCCTTGCCCCCACCCCCAAGGCGGTGGGTGGGGGCCCTAAAATACTAATTAGGGGGGGGACCTAATGTCCTCCCCCCTGACCCCCACCCCTGAGCGGTGGGTGGGGGCCCTAAATAAAAAATAACCCCCCTTCCTCGGGTGAGTAGGGGTCCCCAAACCCCTAGTCACCTCCCTCCCCCAAAAAATTAAACCCTACCTACCCCCCTCACCCTAAAAATAATGAGGGGGGACCATTTAACTAAGTACCTGAAAAAAAATAAAACTTACCATTTGATGTATTCTTTCTTCTAAAATCTTCTTTTTTCAGCCCCAAAAAAGGACAAATAAAAATCCATAATAACCGACGCACTTAAAAAAAAAAAAAAAGAGCGCAAAAAAAAAAATCCATCTTCACCCGGCGAGTGCTCCGCACAGACTGAGCTCTGCAGGGCGGGGGAAGGCTTATAAAGCCTAGCCCCGCCCTGCAATTATGCTCAGAGCACTCTTATTGGTGGGTTTAAGCCATCCAATCAGAGTGCTCTGACAGGTAAATGAAGAGACTGACAGGTAGGTCTCTACATTTACCTGTCACAGCACTCTGATTGGTTGGTTTGAAATCCACCAATCAGAGTGCGCTGTGTCATTTTACACAGCGTGGGAAAGTTCCTTGGAATTTTCCCATGCTGTGTAATTTGACTCATAACTCTCTGATTGGTTACTTAATCCACCAATCAGAGTTATGAGTCAAATTACACAGGGTGGGAAAATTCCAAAGAACTTTCTGACACTGTGTAAAATGACACAGAGCACTCTGATTGTTGGATTTCAAACCAACCAATCAGAGTGCTGTGACAGGTAAATGTAGAGACTTACCTGTCAGTCTCTTCATTTACCTGTCAGAACACTCTGATTGGATGGCTTAAACCCACCAAGCAGAGTGCTCTGATCCTAATTGCAGGGCGGGGCAAGGCTTTATAAGCCTTCCCCCGCCCTGCAGAGCTCAGTCTGTGCGGAGCCCTCGCCGGGTGAAGATGGATTATTTAAAAAAAATAAAAAAATTTAAGTGCGTCGGTTATTATGGCTTTTTATTTGGCCTTTTTGGGGGCTGAAATAAGAAGATTTTAGAAGAAAGAAAATATCAATGGTAAGTTTTTTTTTTCAGGTTCTTAGTTAAATGGTCCCCCTTCATTATTTTTAGGGTGAGGGGGGTAGGTAGGGGTTAATTTTTTTGGGAAGGGGAGTGACTAGGGGTTTGGGAACCCCTAGTCACCCAGGGGAGGGGGGTTATTTTTTTTAATTTAGGGCCCCCACCCACCGCTCAGGGGTGGGGGCCAGGGGGGAGGACATTAGGTCCCCCCTAATTAGTATTTAGGGCCCCCACCCACCGCTCAGGGGTGGGGGCCGGGGGGAGGATATTAGGTCCCCCCAATTAGTATTTTAGGGCCCCCACCCACCGCTCAGGGGTGGGGGCCAGGGGTAGGACATTAGGTCCCCCCTAATTACTATTTTAGGACCCCCACCCACCGCTCAGGGGTGGGGGCCAGGGGAAAGGACATTAGGTCCTCCCCCCTCATTCTAATTTAGGGCCCCCACCCACCGCTCAGGGGTGTGGGCCAGGGGGGAGGACTTTAGGCCCCCCCAATTAGTATTTTAGGGCCCCTACCCACCGCTCAGGGGTGGGGGCCAGGGGGGAGGACATTAGGACCCCCCCTAATTAGTATTTTAGGGCCCCCACTCACAAGTCAGGGGCGGGGGCCAGGGGGGAGGACATTAGGTCCTCCCCCCTCATTCTAATTTAGGGCCTCCACCCACCGCTCAGGGGTGGGGGCCAGGGGGGAGGACATTAGGTCCCCGTTCAGGGGTGCGGGTTAGGTGGGGGGCAATAGGTCCCCCTTCAGGTTAGGAGGGGGGACGTATTTTTTTGTTGTTGTTGTTTTTTTACAGGGAGCAGCCACAGGCTGCTCACTGTGTAATAGACATGCCCCTACTCGCGGTATAGCGAGTAGGGGCATAATTTACTAATACTAAGTAATATTTACTTAGTATTAGTAAATTTTGATGAAAGACCAATTCAGGTCTTTCAGCCTTTTAGTAGATAGCTCCCTAATACCGTGGGAATTAGAGAGTTATCTACTTATTCATTCCTGTCATTACACTGACTGGCCAAGTAACTTACATTTTATATGAATGTATGTTACTTGATTGTTGTAAGTGTTGCAAATGCTTACAACTGAATCCTGGCTATGTTTGTATACTTTTTATTTAAAATTGTATACAGTGTAACATTCTTCTTCTTCCACTGGGTAAGTATATTAGTACTTAGGCAATACTGTGCTTCGGAACTTCGGCAATTCGGCACTTCGGCAACTTCGGAACTTCGGGACCTCGGTAATTCAGCAATTCGGCACTTCGGCTATTCGGACATTCGGAAGTACCCTGTGGCGAAACCGACCTCGCCACGTGTCCTTGGAGGGGGCTGATTGCCCGCCTCTTGCCTTTGGACTATGGACCAGACTTTATGGGAATGTGATACCCCAGATAGCCATACCATGGAGCCTATTCATATAATGAAAGACTATGGGAAAGACTTTAGCTCCATGGCAATTGTACTGTGTGAGTAGGATCTGCACGCTATTCGGTAGTTTTGTGCGTGCAGATCCCAGCTATCTGGGGATAGGTGAAATGTCTGTGTGTTATGTGTAAATGTGACTTTATGTATTTTAAAGTTTTATGTCGTTTTGCAACCATGTGGTTAATGGAGTCTGCCTTTAGTCCTGGGTAATTGGATTACTTCTCCAATTAACTCCAGGGCAGAAGGGAGGAAACCAGGGTGCATTGTGGGGATGTTTTTCTGCCAGCCAGAAAGGAACAAAAGATACTTTTAGTAACTTTTGAACCCCTGGTCGGATTCATGCCATTTTTTAATATGTTGTTCCCCTGAATGGATTGATTGTGGATATGTATTTTTATGTGAATGTGATGTATGGTTTTAAAGTTATGAAAGTTGTGTAAAAGTATATTTTACACTGTATGCATAATGGGATTATGTGTCACACTAAGGGGAGGGGATGTGTGGGAGGTAACATCTATGTCATTGGTTCTTTTATGCCTCCCCCTGGGTGTGGCCTGTATGTGTGAGTTGGAAATAAAAGCCAGGCTGGATGAGCCAGTCCAGAGTTCCTGTTTTACCCTCAAAGTGATGTGTCGTCTCATTATTGGGGGAAGGATTTATTGTATGCTGTTCCAGTTGACTGCTAGGAGTACAAGCCTATTCGTATGGTTCCTATTCAATGGTCTACAGCATTCATATGCTTGGGAGAATTTAAAGGTTTCTCGGATTCGGTGATTGTGGTGTCTGCCAGAGTGCTTGGAGTCCTCAGGAAGCACTAGGAGCATCCATTAACGGAGGTACTCAGTCGGGTGCCAGGTGATCCGTTACATACCCGAATGTCCGAATTGCCCGAAATTCGTCTGAATTCATATTCGGATATAGGGCACAATTTAATTTGATTGAATTTAGATTCAGAATATTTTCCAGTCAGTTGGAAAAAAACCTTTGATGGGGCGTGGCCTGGACTCTGACGAGACTGGAAGCAGAGTAGAGGAGCTCCGCACCGATCGGGGGTAAATAAGCTCTACCCGGCCACACTTAAGCGGCAATGGCAACGAAAAAACCCCGTAACGCCAGGGGGAATACCCTGGCTGCAGAAAACCTGCCCGCGAAGTCCTCCTTGCGGGGGTTCTTTACAGAACACCCGGAGTCACACCAGCCCCACAAAATGGCGCCCGCGAGCGCTACACGCGGCAGTCAGCCGTCTAGCCCGTCACCATCAGAGGGCTCAATAGACGAAACAGACATCAGGGCTCTACTTACCAACTGCCCTCGAAGACATACCTCAGGGAAATGTTCCAGAAACTGGAGCATTGTTTCAGTGAGAAACTGCAGGCTGTAAGTGCAGAGGTCCAGCAGCTAGGAACTAGAGTGCAAGCTCTAGAGGACTCTGAAGAAGCAGCAGAACGGCACTGGTCGGAATGCCACACCACACAATCTCAGCAACATGAAGCCATATTCTATCTCCAAAGAAAACTTGATGACCTGGACAACAGAGGGAGAAGGAATAACTTGAGGGTGAGAAGGATTCCGGAGTGACCGGAGGGCTCCACAGAAGACCCTATTAAGGTACTGACTACTCTCTTTAATAGGATCCTCGCCAGGCCAGCCGACACACCAATCCTATTTGACAGGGCCCAAAGAGCGGCACGGCCCAAACAGCTACCGAGGGATAAGCCGCGAGACCTCATATGCCGCATTCACAACTTTCCCCTGAAAGAGGAAATATTCCATAAGGCCCGACAAAACAAATCATTAAAATTTGATGGCGCCTCCGTGACTGTCTTCCAAGACCTCTCACCTTCCACTTTGCAGGCCAGGCGGGCACTGAAGCCGATCACCACGGCTCTACTGGAAAAGCAGATCAAATTTAGGTGGAACTTCCCGTTCGCCCTATCAGTGACAAATCAAAATGGGACACATATGATAACCACTCCAATAGATGTTCCTGACTTCCAACGGGCACTGGGCCTACCCAACGTTACGATTGAAGATTGGACAGGCCTATCTTACTCGATAGCAGCACCACAACAGCAAAAACCCAAATGGCAAAGAACACCCAAAAAGCGGAGACGTCAACCTCAGGCGGGTTATGAGACCTCCAGCATGACCAGAGATGGGGAATCCTGAGAGACATTTCCACAACTCCAACATATCCTTTTCTATTCTCATGATTGCAAAATCATGCCTGGTTTACAAGTTTTACTTGCCCTTGAAATTTAAATTTTGCCGCCAATTACATCAGTCATAGAAAGCTAGCCGAGCCAGTAAGGCTCCACATATTGCTATTATGACATTAAGTTATATTTAGGAGCCCCACTGGAGCCCGGATCCGGGTGCATTTTTAGGGAATGGTGACTATCGCCCTACGGGGTATATATGACACATCCCATGGGAATCCCATATATCTCCATCATCCCCCCCATCGGACCCGGCCGTGACGTATTGAGTCCCACCATCCCCCACAGAGAGGCGCTTAGTTTTGGCTTGAGGACACGACCGAGTCTCCATCAAGTGTAGCGCCAACTCCTTGTACATAAGATGTTACAACACTGTTTATTTGTATATAGTTTGTGTTTTCTCCCTCCCACCTCAACCCTCACAACTGTTGCCTACTTAACCAAGCAGACGCTCCTCCATACAAAAAAATGTTACCAATTACTCTACTATGATGGCACCACTTAAACTAATGTCCCTTAATGTGAGGGGACTCAACACTCCTGAAAAACGCAGTATGCTTGCACAGGAAATAGCCAGACAGAAAGCTGACATTATCTTTATTCTGGAAACGCACTACAGGGGTGACATACAACCTAGGATTCGGTCTAAACATATTCAACAATCCTATCATAGCAACTATGGGAAAAGCAAATCGAGAGGGGTAGCAATTTTAGTAAACACTAGGGCAGCTCTCACTGACACTACCGTGAAAGCGGACCCGGGAGGGAGGTTTTTGTTCGTTAAGGGGAAGTGTCAAGGCACACTATTAACACTGGCTAATATATACGCCCGAATATGGACCAGGGCTCCTTCGCTAGGTCATGCTTAAACAAACTAGAGGGCTTTGCAGAGGGAGTGGTGGTTGTGGGAGGTGAATGGAACATGGTATTGGACCACTCGATGGATAGCTCCACCCACTCCACAGACAAACGACAACATCAACGTACCCTTCTAGCAAATGCATTGTATGCACACCAGCTAATGGACTGCTGGCACATAACACATCCACAAGACAGGGATTATTCCTTCTACTCCCAAAGCGCCCTAAGCTACTCTAGGATTGATATGTTCCACATTAACCACAAATCTCTTCCCATGTTAACGGAGGCGAGTATAGGTAACATTACTTGGTCGGATCATGCTCCGATCTTCCTGACTCTCTCCCTGCACGACACCACTGACTTTAGCCCACAATGGCGACTCAATGAGAACCTCCTGGATGATCCGAGAGTACTCAAGGATCTACAGGCGTCCTTACGCAACTATTTCATTGAAAGCTCCACAGCTGAGGTCTCGGACACATGGGTCTGGGAAGCTCATAAAGGAGTGATTAGGGGACTCCTGATCAAGTGGGGATCCAGAATTAAAAAAGAACGTGCACACACACTGACCACCCTAAGGACGGCCATAAAAAAAAAAAGGAAACACTACACAAACAAAACCCCACACCAGAAATCTTTCATAAACTGACAGATCTCAGAATAGAACTTAGATCCCTTCTCTCCCTTTATGCATACAGGGCAACCCAACTAACAAGAAGTTCCTTTTATGCCCATGGTAACAAGAGCGGAAAACTATTGGCAAGGGCGCTAAAATCCAAACACCAGAAATCCTTTATAGCCCATGTTAAAGACAGCCAGGGGACTCAATGCAACACCACTACTGAAATAGTGAAAGCCTTCCGAGGATTCTATCACAATCTCTACAACCTCCCACCACCTACAGGTACAACTCACGACCTACAAAAATATTTGAGGGCCAACCTTCTTCACAAAATCCCATCTGAGTCGGAGCAGGCTCTGGACGCCCCGTTCTCCCTGGCGGAGCTCTCCTCAGCCATTCATAATATTCCAAAGGGCAAAAGCCCCGGCCCAGATGGCCTGACAGCCCAATACTATCAAACACTGGCAGTTGACTTAGGTCCATACTTACTTAAAATGTTAAATGGGCTACAACAGGACACCCCCCTATGTCCCCCAATGTTAAATGCATCCATTTCCATTATTCCCAAACCAGGGAAGAATCCTGCGGCATGTGGGAGTTGCAGACCCATCTCTCTCATCAACCTCGACCTTAAACTGATCGCCAAACTAATTGCCAACCGTCTTAAACCTCTATTGCCGACCTTGATCCACCCAGATCAAGCAGGTTTTGTGCCTGGCCGCGAGGCTAGGGACAACACTTTACGAATATTGAATATCATACACGGAGCAAACTCCACTAACATCCCAACAATACTACTAGGTATAGATGCTGAAAAAGCCTTTGACAGGGTAGACTGGGTGTACTTATTCACAGTCTTGGAACACTTGGGTCTTGGTCCAAGAATGAGGAACTGGATACAAACTCTGTATCGGGGCCCTTCGGCCTCGGTCAGGGTAAATGGACAGTTATCAGCACCGTTCCAAATAAGTAACGGTACACGTCAGGGATGTCCACTGTCCCCCCTCCTATTTGTTCTGGCGATAGAGCCGTTCCTAGCGACGGTCCGCAATAACACAAAAATCAGGGGATACCGCTATCCAGAGGGCGAGGTCAAGGTCTCTGCTTTCGCAGATGACGTGCTGTTCTCCATTACAGACCCTCTCCAATCACTCACCCATGTACAAACAGAGATAAACACGTTCGGAGCTCTGTCAAACTTTAAGATCAACACTGATAACAACACCGACATTGCAGGCCCAGATCCGTGACTCCCACGAATTCTCCTGGTCACAAAAAGGACTAACATACCTAGGAGTCCGCCTAACACCAAAGATCTATACGCGCAGAACTTCACAATCCTTATAGAGGCTATAGACCGGGACTTTAAAAAATGGGACCTGCCCCACTTCTCCTTAATGGGACGAGTTAATATAATTAAAATGATGATCTTACCGAGAGTCCTGTACTTGTTCCAGGCGCTTCCCATACCCCTCCCGGCTGCCTTCTTTAGACGCATGAAGACATCCCTAACGAAATACACGTGGGGACACAAACCTGCGAGATTAGCGTACTCCACATTAACATCCACACCCAAGCTGGGTGGGTTGGGGCTGCCCCACCTGTACAAATACTACGTAGCAATTCTGCTCACGAGAGTCAGGGAATGGACGTGTGTAGATTCACCTAAAGCATGGTACAAGCTTGAACAGAGCTTTGCATCAGTACCCCTCCACAGCCTACCCTGGCAAACATGCCAGCTCACAAAACTCTCCCCAACACACCATCCACTTATCCACAACACACTCCAAACCTGGAGGAGACATAGAGAGAACTGGGGATTGTCCCCAGGAATATCCCCGCTCTTCCCATTGGCGAATAATCCAGACTTCCAGGACAGCCACGGCAGCAATATCCTATCCCGACTAACTGGAAACCCATGCCCAGATTTAGCAACGATTCTGACAGCAGACAACCCGCCCTCATTAAAGCCCTGTCTCAAACCGACCTGTCGACAGACAATGTTGGAAGCTATGGCTCGGGCCCAATTGACCCATTTCCTAACCCGCTCGGTTCTCCTGAACTGGACGCACAGACCCAAAACGCCATTTGAACTCCTATGCACACAGGGAAACAAAACCAAGAGACCCCTCTCAGCCATATATCGCCTCCTCCAATCAGAAACTAGTAATCCACCCACACATCCATTTCAGAGTAAATGGATGAAAGAGCTCCATATACACATGTCATCTGCCGACTGGACGCACATTATGGGATCAGGGATGAAAGCCCCACTTAGTATAGCCCGTAAAGAGACATTCTATAAAAGTATTACCAGGTGGTATAGAACCCCAGCACTACTGCACACCTACTGGCCCACAGTCAGCGACAGATGCTGGAGATGTGAAGAGGCACAAGGGAACATGGAACATATATGGTGGGGGTGCAAGAGGATAGCTCCATTCTGGACTCAAATCCTTACCGTTATTAAGAAACTAATGCCCCTGAGAACACAATTATCCCCCTCGCAAATACTCCTAGGGTGGCCCCGGTCCCAATTAGACACTCACAAACAACGCCTATTGAACATCCTCCTTGGAGAGGCCAATGCCCTCATACCTAGACATTGGCGCCAAATTAGGATCCCCACAAGGGAACAGTGGGTTCAACAAGTAGAAAAGACCAGGGAATTGGAAGACGTACATTGGGCAACCCAGGGTAAGAGGGACAAGTACTCAAAAACCTGGGAACCATGGCTTCATTACTGGAGGACCCCCCCACGACACCGCCACTCACGACTACCAGCGACTAGAGAACTAATTATGCAGCGCTAAATAGTATGATAGGCCACACTGCATTGGTTAACGATCTCCACACACTTCCTAGCCTAGTAGCAACAGGTTTCCCCACGTCCTAACCCCTTACCCCTGCATATACCCTCAGACTCAAGTCCCCCCCCCCTTCCGACAACCTTTGTAACGCTGAAACATGACAACGGTATACTGGGGATATGCTGACGCTGTTGTTTAATTATTTTAATAACAATGTATAAATCTGTGCAACCCCACTATGTACAACTTATTAATGTCCTTCCTTCTTCTTTACCCCTTGTTTTGATGATTCCACTTGGAACTTAAAACTCAATAAAAACGAAATTAAACAAAAAAAAAGAAAAAAACCTTTACAGATAATTTATCTACATAAATTACAATTAAAATCAGGGCCGGTGCAAGGATTTCTGCCGCCCTAGGCAAAGATCCATTTTGCTGCCCCCTCATGTCACTCACTCACTGACAGACACACACTGGCAGACACACACACTCACTGACAGACACACAGAAAGACACACACTCACTGACACACATAAACTCACTCACTGACACACATACACTCACTGACACACACAGAAACTCAATGACAGACATACACATACACACACACACACACACACACACACAGACACTGATAGACACACTCACTCATTGACAGACAGACAGAAACATACAATCACTGACAGACATACACTCACTTACTGACAGACAGACACACACACAGACACTTACTGACAGACATACACTCACTCATTGACAGAAAGACAGACACACACACACACACACACACACACACAATCACTGACAGACATACACTCACTTACTGACAGACAGACAGACACACACAAAGACCCTTACTGACAGACATACACTCACTCATTGACAGACAGACACACACACACACATACAATCACTGACAGACATACACTCACTTACTGACAGACAGACACACACACTCACTGACATACATACACTCACTCATTGACCGACAGAAAGACACACACATACACACACACACAATCACTGACAGACATACACTCACTCACTGACAGGCTGACAGGCACACACACACACAGACACTTACTGACAGACATACACTTACTGACAGACTTACACTCACTCACTGACAGACACACACACAAACAAACACACACTTACTAACACATACTGATATACTGATATACATACAATCAGTCACTGACAAACACACACACACACAGACACTTACTGACAGACATACACTCACTCATTGACAGACAGACAGACACACACACAATCACTGACAGACATACACTCACTTACTGACAGACAGACAGACAGACACACACACACTCACTGACATACATACACTCATTCATTGACCGACAGAAAGACACACACACACACACAATCACTGACAGACATACACTCACCTACTGACAGACAGACAGACAGACACACACACAGACACTTACTGACAGACATACACTCACTCACTGACAGGCTGACAGGCACACACACACACACACACACACAGACACTTACTGACAGACATACACTTACTGACAGACTTACACTCACTCACTGACAGACACACACACAAACAAACACACACTTACTAACACATACTGATATACTGATATACATGCAATCAGTCACTGACAAACACACACACAGGCAGACACTCACTGACAGACACACACACAGGCAGATACTCACTGACATACATACACTCATTCACTGACAGACACTCACTGACACACACACACACACACACACACACACACACACACACACAGACAGACAGACACACAGGCACTTACTGATAGACATACACACACACACACTCACTGACATACATAAACTCACTCATTGACAGACAGACAGACACACACACACACACAGAGACACTTACTGACAGACATACACTCACTCACTGACAGACATACACTCACTCACTGACACACACACACACACACACAAACAGACAATTACTGACAGACATACCATCACTGACAGACTTACACTCACTCACTGACAGACACACACAAACAAACACACACTCACTGACACATACTGATATACATACACTCACTGACAAACACACACACAGGCAGACACTCACTGACAGACACACACAAACACACAGGCAGATACTCACTGACATACATACACTCACTCACTGACAGACAGACAGATACACACACACACACTGACAGTCAAACACTGACACACACACACACACACACACAGGCAGTCTCACTGACATACATACACTCACTCACTGACAGACACACACACACACACACTGTCAGTCAAACACTCCCTGGGGTCCAGTGTGGGGCAGCTCCTCACTCCTCCCACCCGCTGTTTAGTATGCCAGGGCCGGAATGATGTCATATTCTGGCTCCAGGCATCACAGACGGAGCACAAGCGAGGAGTGAGAGGCTGCAAGAACAGCCTCCCTCGCCACCTGGCTTCTCCGTCACCCTCTCCTCAGGAATGCCTAGTTCGCTTAATGGTGGCGCCGGCCCTGATTAGATTATACAGGAAATTGTGCAGATAAATCATTTAAAAAGTTTTTTTTTTTTTAACAGCAAGCTGAAGTGCTTTTTCTATATTCAATATTGCAATTTGGTTTTCAATTTACTTTAGTTCAGAGTTTAGTGAAGAGCCTGTGTGAGCATTCATTAAATATAAGTACCACTTAGATGACATCATTCTGTACTTATCCCACAATGCTCCCTACAAGTGAACTTCTTCCCATCTGCCCCCCTTCCCCCAGTGCTTTTGCTTTCCTTTTTTTCATAGCACCTAGTGCCCTTCTTTCCATATTCACCACTCTCTGTCCTGCTATCCAAATTTTGGCTCCACATATTCAACTTTCACAGTATTCTCTCCCCACCTTCTGTCTCTTTTCTCATATTCTTGCCCTAAACCAGTAACTTTCGCTATTTTCTTAAAGGCCGGACTGGGAATAAAAAGCAGTCCAGGAGAAATTTTTAAAATCAGCCCTATAATTGTGTCAGTCACTTCCTCCCAGCTTCATATCCTTTTCCAGCTTCATCTCCTTCTCCCCCGGTTCCATCTCAATTTCCCTATCCCACCCAGCTCCATCTTCCTCCCTCAAACCTTCAGCTTTATCTCCTACTCCCCCTAGCTCCATCTCAATCTCCCTATCCCACCCCACTCCATCTTCCTCCCTCACACCTTCAGCTTCTTCTCCTTCTCCCCGAGCTCCATCTCAATCTCCCTATCCCATTCCGCTCCATCTTCCTCCCTCACACCTCCAGCTTCATCTCCTTCTCCCCGAGCTCCATCTCAATCTCCCTATCCATCTCCAGCTCCATCTTCCTTCCTCACACCTCCAGCTTCATCTCCTTCTCCCCCTAGCTCCATTTCAATCTCTCTATCCCCTCCAACTCCTTCTTCCTCCTTCACACCTCCAGCTTCATCTCCCTCTCCCCCGTGCTCCATCTCAATCTCTCTATCCCCCAGGTCCATCTTCTTTCCTCACACCTCCAGCTTCATCTCCTTCTCCCCCGAGCTCCATGTCAATCTCCCTATCCCCCAGCTCCATCTTCCTCCTTCACACCTCCAGCTTCATCTCCTTCTTCCCCAAGCTCCATCTTAATCTCCACATCCCCCTCCAGCTCCATCTTCCTCCTTCTCACCTACAGCTCCATCTTTATCTCCTCCAGCTCCATACCTCTCTCCCCAGCTCAATTTCTCACTCTCATTCAGCTCCATCTTTCTCCCTATTGTTTGGCTACTTACCTGGTCAAGTGAAAATTAAAAAAAGTGGTGAAAAAACTTTAACCAATCATTATTGATATTACTGATATTAGCACATGGATTTCTGAGTTTAAACAGTTGAGCAATGTGTGTGTGACAACATTAAAAACACTGTATATACATACTGTATATTTTGTCTCAAAATGTCTGTATTAAATGTTTGGTTCACATTTGTGAAAACTATGTTGTCAGTATGAATTTAATGATGTCGTCAGCATATACAATCATGTATTGTTAATTAATACATGTTTTGAAATTACTTGATTATGGTATTTAAATCAAGGAACTTTTTTTTCCTGTGACTTTTCTTTTCCATTCACCAAAACGAGTACCTCATTTAGGAAGGCTGAGAACCACCTTTGTGTTATTTTGTAATAACATTTGCAAAATCCTCCCATCTGTAATTGAAACTGCTTCTCAGTTAAAAAAGTTGAGAAAATAAACAGTGAACTTTTTTTTTACAAGTTGAGAAGCACATTGCAGCATTTACAGTTTAGTTAAATAAATGGTTAGGGAATCATACCTGACACCTTCCTATATCCCTTTGAGCTGTACTATTATTTATAGTAACGCGTGCACTCATACTGGGATATCCTTAAAAACACTGAAAAAAACCCCAATCATTTAAAGTTATATTTAATTTGAGTTTTTCAATGTATGGAGGGGGAGGCAAAAAAGTAGAAATGCTTTTCGTACAGTGTGGGGATTCTTACATCACATGCAGCATACTTAATGCATTGTAAAACAAAGGTCATATTATGGCTTTAGCAGGAAGTGTACACATTATCTAAGCAGCATAAACATACCAAACTAGCACACCCTGTGAAAAGAAAAAAAGAACCATTAAACAGGTCTGGCTCAGGAAGGGGAAATTATGCAAATAGAAGATAGGTAAGTAGGCAGTGTGGTCTGGTGACATAGACAGTATGTTCTATATGAATTAAGGTTGGTAACAAATCTGATAGTATATTAAAATTATATAATTTGCAAATCACCAAAATCTTTATATAAGAAGCCATATGAATCAAAAGAGTCCCAAAAAGGCCTCTAGACCTTTAGTTCTAAAAAAGCTTATCCTAGACAATTTATCATATATTTTGTTATGCATTATGCATGCAAAAGGTAGGGCTCGGAACAGTTTTCTAGTTCTGGCTGTACAAAGTTGCACATTTATGAATATATGCTTCACCAAAACTCTTACTTGCTCTTATACTCTTATAAGTAAACCCAAGTTGGTATGGGCCTTGCGTCCAGTAGCTCCCATTCTCCATGAAAGGAGTATTGCCTACCTGTGGGGCCATTTACAAACGCAATTCTTAAAGGGACACTATAATGTAGTGGTTCTGATGCATCTCTATGAGGAGATACTGATTGCCGCAGCATGGCGTTTTGCCGTGCATGTGCAATAGCCTTCCAATCCAAGATTGATTATCTGAGACATGGAGGTGGGACCAACCACTGCAAGACCGACATGGTATGGGAAAATAAGTGACACACTCACTGACAGGCACACACACACTCACTGACAGACACACTGACAGAAACACACACACACTCTCACTGACAGACACACACATACACTCTTACAGATACACACACTGACAGACACATACACACTCCCAGACAGACACATACACACACACACACACATTTTCTCATACACTAACAAATTATTGTTATTTTTTTATTTTAAAACATTTAGGAAAACTGTAGTGGATCCTTTCCCTGGGATGCAGTTGGGTTGCTGTAATCGTCAAGTTCTCTGCTTCATCGCGTGCTCTTCAGTGATGCCAGGCCAGAATTAGGTCATATCCCAGCTCCCGACATCACAGCAGAATGTGAGGGAGCAGGGCAAAAATGTCAGGAAGATTACTGCTCACTCGCGGCCTCCATTCTCCATCAGCTGGTCACATGCTTGCTTTGTCAAGCTCTAGCCTAACTGCTTCTTGTTTTGTTGGGTTGTTCGTGGGTATGGTATCGGGGGGAATGGAACAGGGCACACCAGTCCAAGTAACGCCTCCTTCAGTACAATGCTGTGCTACATTACATGTGCTTACACTGACAGGCCACCCTGCATAACGTTGGTCATAATTCAAAATGACATGCAGAACATTACAAACCTACAGACTCAACACAAACTATCATTGTCTGAACCACTCTACCATGAACGTCACCTGGCAAGGAAAGAGTTGTTGAGCTTATTTACGTATTACAGTTATCTCTCTCTTCAAAAATCCCAGGGCCTGTTCTATGAGATTCCAACAAATGCAGTAGGTTCATTGGCGTACATATAGGGGTCGCAGCTGCGTCACCCTATGAGGAAGAGTTCCTGTGGAGACTACAAAATGCCTGGTCCCAGGAGTGTGGCCCTATTTCAGCCGAGGAGGAGCTGGCCTGGAGAGATGGGATACGGCGAGAGCTCTGGCTAGAGGCCTTAGAGGGGGCCCACCGTTCATGGGAAGAGATCCTTTTAAGCGGAGAAGAGCGCAGTCAAAAACAAGCAGCGCTGAGGACGTCCTTCCTGGGGTGTCCACCCATGGGACAAGTGGTCCTGGAACTTCAGCGGTTGGTTAGGAAAGAACTGTGGCTGGATGGAGCCTACCGGGCCCTAAGGTGGTATGCAAACAAGAGGTGTCCCTGGAGGAGGGAGCCCCGCTCTACCCATTCTGCAGGACCTTGAGTTTGAGCTCTGCCGTGGCCTCCAGTACTGGGAAGAAGGATGCCCAGACGGTAGATACCACCACTCCATAGGGTTAACCGTCACAGTATGTGTGTCTGTATGTATATGTGTGTGTGTGTCTGTCGGAGGGGAGAGGGGGATAAGACGGAGGGGCCCATGGATCAATTTCGCACTGGGGCCCCATGGATTGTCTGTACACCACTGAGTAGGTTATTAGCATATTATGTAAGAGACAGCAATGGCTCCACATACACTGATTTAAAGTGAACACAGACAAATCCACCTCCTTTCCACGGGACATGGTAGCTGACATTACCACTATAACGTCTTAAAGCACAGAACTTAGCAGGGCTAACCATACCGATATCATTAGCCATAATTTTACATAGTTAGTAAGAGATCCTCTATTCAAAATATATAAATAATAGAGAATACAATATAAAATAAGGATTGTCTTGGAAGTAATAAAGTTTTGTCTTTTATATTTATTAAATAAAAACATAAATATAGACATATAAAATCCATTACAATAATTTATAACAGAGTTTATAAGATTAAACTAAATGCTTGCAATATCTTAATAGATTAACATACCCTCCAGAACATTTCATCATGTCCGCCTCTCTGTCATTATAAGACAAAGCGTCTTATTTATTGTTTATACTAAATTTCCATTATCCTAGGACAAAATGGAGTAAGTCAGGATGACGTAGCATAGCCTTGAAGATGATATTGCATTACTTGTTTTGTATTAAGCTAAGACAAATTGGCATAAATATATTATGCACTGAAAGTAGGTAAGAGGTTATTGCTTAGAGAAACAGTTATGAAAAACAATATGTTCCATTTCTAACACCTTGTCAGTTTGCAATATCTCTTATAGACAAAGTACACAGTTTAACCCCTTAAAGACACATGACATGTGTGACATGTCATGATTCCCTTTTATTCCAGAAGTTTGGTCCTTAAGGGGTTAAGAAATACAACATTTCATTCTAAAACTTGTAATATTTGCATTTGCCCATAACAATATACCGCACTATATATCTTTTTTTTTTTTTTAATTCTTTATTTTGGTCGTGCAGATATTGAATATGTAATTTGCACTGCCACAACAGCTGGTGCAAACAGATTTGTATTCACATGCCATAAAATACATTGCACTTTTTTGTTTTATATAGAGAAATAAACAGGATTATATCATAAGCTTAAACTGTGTCATGTCATGTAGAGTAGCTGCACATTTTTATATAAGTACAATCAGGTTAATCGGGTCATGTCTAACTACGAAAAAAGGAAGTTAGACACGACATAGGCTAGCACACTGCATTTAACTAGATCTGCTTATAGTTGGTGTAATGACTTGTATAACTTATCAGGAAAGTATGCGTGGTCATCTTGAGGGTGTGCCTCGCGAGGGTGCTATGTGCATTCATTCTATGTACTTAGGTTGATACCTCCCCCGGTCCCTTGAGTAGTCAAGTAACATCAATAGATGCGGTGTAGCAGGAGTGAAACCTATATGAGTGTTCTGTGTAAGGTACAAAGCAGTAGTTACTGTTTCTGAGGTAAAGTCCCGGTCTTCGACTCAGCCGATGCCTTGCAGGGGTCATGTGTGATCCTTCCCTGTGGATCGTTGAGTCCATTTTGGTGTCTTGAATATAGGGGAGTGTAAAGTCCTGGTGCCGAGAAGGTGTAAGTTCTGTGGAGTGCCCCAAGTACCCCCTGCAGTTCCCTGTATGTGGTATGTTTCTTGGTCCAATCGCGGTCTGCCAAGGCTCTGGGAGGACCTGGTAGGTGCTGTTGAACTTTTAGGCTTCATGCTTTGCCTGACCTCGGTCTGTTTGGGCTATTTGTGCCTCTCTTGGTTTTCTGCCGGTCCGCTGCTCATGGGTGTGGGGGTCTTTGGTGCTGACTTTTAGGCAGGTTCCATTAGCATGGTCCCGTGTTGGTCCCTTGTTGGTGTTGGCCTGTCGTGGCTGTAGTGGTAGGGGGAGTTACTGTTCCCCTTCGCTTGGCTATCCGTGGTGACCAGTGTGCCAGATCATTGGGATCAGTCTCCGACACCGGAGGGTTCATGCGGGCCTCTAGTTTCCCCCAGAAGGCTTTTAAGATTTTGTTTAAGTGTAGCTCCATCTCCAGCCTTGCACTACCTGGGTCAGCGTTGTAGGAGGCATCCGCCATTTTGTGAGTCCCGCTGTTAGTAGTCCCGGGACTCCTCAGTAAAGTCGCTTGTTCACTGCTGTGCTGGGGGATCATGTTGGGGTAGACCGGGATAACCCTCACGGTCTATGGGGGGGAACGAGGGCTCTGGTTCAGGTTCTCGGCATGTCGCAGCAGCAGGAGAGCAGCCGTCCCTCCAGTGCCTACCATGCTTGTAGACCTCACCATAGTGTCGGATGAATACTGCTTGGGATGTCGCTTGGGTGGTGTCATCTTTTTCAGCTTGATGTCCCACCTTCACCTGGTGGCCTTATTGTATCGAGTAGTAGCCTTTTTGGTGGTGAAAGTTAGTGTTTTCTGCTTCATGCAGCAGGAGCTGCTGAGGCTACCATCCTTTCAGCTCTGCGGTATATATCTTAAACACATGGTCCTCCATCGAAGGGATAACCATGAAGCATGCTATGATTGAGGAATATCTTGCCACATATGTGACACATACTCTAGATGAGGAGGAGGCTTCGCCACTGGAATCTGACATAACAATCGAAGAATTACAGGAGGCAATCAAGATCTCCATGACAGACAGAGCTCTGGGACCAGATGGATTCCCACTCAAATATTATAAAGTATTTGGGTATTAAAAATATTATAAAGTACCGTATATACTCGAGTATAAGCCAAGTTTTTCAGCAAATTTTTTGTGCTGAAAAACCCCAACTCGGCTTATACTCGAGTCAGTGTTTGTATTATGGCAATTTACATTGCCATAATACATACTGGGGGCTGGCAGTGAGCGCTTACCTCTCCTGCAGCTCCTGTCAGCTCCCTTCTCTTCCTCGCCGGTCCGTTCAGCACCTCGGTCAGCTCCCAATGTAAATCTTGCGAGAGCCGCGGGGTCATAGTGCGGCTCTCGCGAGACTTACACTGTGAGCTGACAGAGGAGCTGCACGGAGCGGCGCGGAGGAGAAGGGAGCTGACAGGAGCTGCAGGAGAGGTAAGTGCTCTCTGACAGCCCCCCTCCACCCCCACTGAACTACCAATGCCACTGGACCCCCAGGGAAGGAGAGCCCCCCTCCCTGCCATGTATCAAGCAGGGAGGGGGGACGAAAAAATAAATATTAATAAAATAAAATAATAAAATAATTAATAATAAAAATATTAAAATAATAATTAAAAAATAAATATTAATAGAACAAAAAATGATTTAAATAATAATTAATAAAAACAATAATCAAAATGCCCACCCCACCAACACATACACACACTGCATCACACTTCATTCATGCACACACACTGCACTCATACACACACACTGCACTCACACACACACTGCATTCATATACACACACACTGCATTCATACACACACTGCACTCATACACACACTGCACTCATACACACACACTGCATTCATATACACACACTGCACTCACACATACACTGCACTCATACACACACACTGCATTCATACACACACTGCACTCATACACACACTGCATTCATACACACACTGCATTCATATACACACACTGCACTCACACACACACTGCACTCATACACACACTCTGCACTCATACACACACACTGCATTCATACACACACTGCACTCATACACACACACACTGCATTCATACACACACTGCACTCACACACACACTGCATTCATACACACACACTGCATTCATACACACACTGCACTCATACACACACACTGCACTCATGATATACACACACTATAAATAAATATTCAATTAACTATTTTTTTAGGATCTAATTTTATTTAGAAATGTACCAGTAGCTGCTGCATTTCCCACCCTAGTTTTATACTCGAGTCAATAAGTTTTCCCAGTTTTTTGGGGTAAAATTAGGGGCCTTGGCTTATATTCGGGTCGGCTTATACTCGAGTATATACGGTATTTGACATACCTATTGTCATCTTTCAACTCCTTACTTCAGCAGGGGACAGTGGGGAGAGATATTGCAGTGGCTCATATCACCATTCTGCCCAAGGAAGGTAAAGACCCTGAATCATGCTCCAGCTATTGGCCAATATTATTCTGAACTGCTATATTAAGTGCAAGATCATCTTGGGCGTAAAAACCCAAGGGCAGAGTATAGAATATTTAAAACAGTACTAACCTCAACATCTGATGAAAGGGATTTAGGAGAGCTGCATGATGGTGCTGAAAATATTCCTGACCATGCCGGTGATGCAAGTAAGATGGCGGACACCGTGTGCGACCAGAACACGCAGGGAGAAGCGCCCAACATCTGACACCGGTTGGACACATTGTTTCAAGCTTTCTGGAAGAAGCTGAGTTACAGGGAGTCTCTGTCTGTTCCTGAGGTTGACCGGTTACCTAAACAGAGTCTCTGAAGCTCCCAGCATCAACCTGCCTGACAAAGGTGGTGGAGGCCTATCCAGAATGCCTCGAAAAAGGTAGAAGGTAGATCCGTATCAGCACTCAACATCTGTGTAGCATACATGAGGAGTAGGAAGACAGATAAAGAGGATGGCACGTGCAGCAACTGCATACTAGGAACCCACAGCTGACCCCGCCGGGTCTGCAGACTGGCAATCTTATCTGGGACTGTCTCATCCCTATAATGGATATAGGCTGACCGCAAGGCTGAGACTCTTGTTACTTGTTTTCACACAGCTTGTCAAGCTCTCTCTCTACACACCCACTGTTCTGTTATTTTCGGTCATCTTTTGTTTAGTACTTGTGTACTCAGTAGCTAGCAGGCCTCCTGCTACACTACGCAGACTGCCCCATCATGACCCTTGAATCCCAGATGCTTATGTTGAGGTCTAAGAAAGTGATTCAGCATCTAAACCTAAATGAATGGGGCATACACCTTACAAGTGTCAGTAGTTCAGTTGAGATCAATTTCTTAGACCTCAACATCAGCATCCGAGATTCAACAATACTAACAAGAGTTATTTTAAACCCATAGATAACAATAGTTACATTGAAAAAACAAGTTGCCACCACAAACCATGGCTCACCGATGCCCCTAATGGACAATTCCTTAAAATTTGACGAAATTGCATGGAGGATTCTGATTATATAGAGCAAGCACGTTACTTGAAAAAGCAATTTGTAGAAAAAGGATACGAAGAAACAGCCAACAGTTTGCCAAACATAATGGCAAAAGAGTATCCTTATTAGATGGGGTATAAATATAGTGTGAAAGATTCAGATAGTGAAAAGAGAATTAGAGAATTCCCCATATTTATACCCCTTCTAATAAGGATACTCTTTTGCCATTATGTTTGGCAAACTGTGAAGGTTTATTTAGTGATTAACATTTAACTACTCTTGCCATTATACTTGGCGACTTAATGTTTAGTATTTAACTCCTATTAAAGTCTAATCCTCTGTGAGGATATTCAAACAGGATATAGTCCCAATCTGGTGACTTAGGAGTTAATACACTACTTTTTATCACGCCCTCCATTCCATCAGTGAACACGCCCCCTCGTCAATTTGATTCTCGGACTCCACATGATGTCACGCTTGATGGGCGTACCCCATTGTGGGGTTAAAAAGAGGCGCGTCCAAGCCCGCAGTCAGCTCTTGACAAAGGTGAAAGGGTTCGCCGAAACGCGCGTTGAGCCAGTTCTTCCTGTACTGCGGATGTTTTATTATTTTAAATTTAGACCATTAGAGTTTTTCTCTCTCTATCTATTTAAGAGGACCTCTAAAAGGTTTTGTACAGTGTTAGTTTTTTCTTTGATATCTACCTTTAGGGACACCCTTCCCCCAAATCGCCTATAGTACTAGTCATACTTGTCTGCGGACGGATATTGGCTTCTATACGGTGGGACTTGGGTGCTTTGGGGTCTAATTGCATGTATTCGAGATCTTCAGATATATGTCTAGATCTTAAGAAGGATTTTTTTTGGCTAAAAGCCAGTGCTAGTCTTTACTTGGCAATCTGCCATTAGGGATATTCTTCTCCCCTCAATTTCCCACAGTACTACAGGGAGCTACATATGAAGGCTTTAAGCCACTTTCTATTCAGCTATATCTACCTCTAGACGTACATTGGCTTCTGTATGTTGGGATTTAGGGGTTCTGGCGGCATGTACCGCCTCACTATCCGAGACACTTAGATTTACGTCTCGGTCCCAAGCAGGATCTATTTTCAACAAAGTCCATACACTTTGAGCAGCTTTTGCCTACTAAATTATAGTTTTGCAATTTGACTGCTTGAGGGGCACCTACCTCTAGACCAGGGGTAGGCAACCTTTTAGCAGCACTGTGCCGATATAGGATTGTGATGTCCCATAGCGTGCCAGTCCTATTTTTTTAAATTTAGGTGTGTATGCTGCCGTATTCTGTTTGTGTTATTTTTACTGCAGTTGCTTTGCATCATTGTATTTGTGCGTATATGAGCTATTATATTGTATATGTTCATTAGTAGTTTATGGTATTGTGTATGATACATATGAATGTGGGCTGTGTATGAGGGCTGCTTGTGGAATTGTGTGTGGATGGATATGTCACATTGTGTGTTTGGTAGTGCGTGTGGGCTGTTTGGGGTATTGCATGTGAAAGGCTGCATGTGGGGTTTGTGTGCATGTATGTGGATTGTTAGCGGGTTACGTTTGTGCAGATTGTGTGTATGTTTGTGTGTGGGCTGTTCGTATTATTTGTATAAGGGGAGGGTTATTCTTCATTTCTGTGTTATGAATGTAAATTAGTGATAGTAAAAATGTCTATTTACTGTGTATACCTGTATTCAATATCTACTCAAAATGGCTGTTGAGCACCCGCTCCCACCGACTAACTACCTCGTGTAACAAGACGGCGCCTACATCCGGAGTAAAATCCCGGGATGATGGTGACATCACGCCTTGTAGGATGTGCATTAGATAAGACACTTAACCAATTAGAGATGTATTCTCTCTGTTATCTACATTTTTCCATATGATGTATTTTTGCCTTTATAAGGGGCTTGCCGCCCCCTGAGTAAACATTCCGAAGTTTTTTATTAACCTGATACCTGTGTCTCAGTGTAATTTACTTCAAAACGTGCACGCATTTATTTGAACAATTTGGAAAGGAGCAGATACTCAGATAAACACTTGGTTTGATCCACAATATCTGTGTATATCTAGCAGTATGGTTGGCTTCCCTGGGTTCCAGTGGGGACCAGGCTGGCCTGGTACAGGTCAAAGACAGGAGCTGCAACAGCAGCTGCAGGCTGCTCTACTACGTTGTGGATTCCCATTCACAAGTGCTTGGAGGAAGTGATCTGAGATCATTTCCTCTATGTGCTGCAATGCTTAAATTGAGGATTGTCCTTCACCATCTTTTCGTAATAGCAGATATTTGAAGCTTTACTGGGACTCCTGATAGGCCAGAGCCTGTTTGGCTCTAGCAGCCTTGAGTGCCGTGCAAAGACACCTCGAGTGCCGTGCACGGCACTAGTGCCGTAGGTTGCCTACCTCTGCTCTAGACGAATACCAGCTATTTAATGGTGAATCTATGGCTGTACTACTAAGTCACTACATTCTCAGATAATCACCACGGCTACCAACTGGGTCACTAACCGCTCATATTTGTAGCGGTTTATCCACTGACTCTTTACCCTCTTACAGACTGGTATATCTGCCTACTACGTTACCGGGTATCATAATTGTGGCTTACAGGTCTTTTCTCTAACATTCTCGATAGAATTCAGGCACTATCACCACATACTGCCACTAATACCCGTTCACCTAACATTGTCTTTGTATATCTTTGAGGGTTAATAACGGCTAAATCTCCTCACTCTAATGTAGCCGATCTATATACCACTCTGTTTTAGATCCTACTAACGAGTTATTTAGATTCTCTACTTTTTGCAACACTTTGCAACATACTATGTAGAGCTAGATACTGGATATATCGGATCTATAACAATGTATATACGTTTGGTCTTTTTAAAGTTTTGTTATTTATCATCTATTTAGTTAGTACACATTTTATTAACTTTTATTTTTGTTCCTTATGAGGGACCATTAAAGTTCAAATAGTTTTTACTTCTCTGCTCTATAATTAGACACTTGTCCAGTTACTCTAAGAGCTATCCTCCTTTCAAATGATACTAGGTCTATTAGGGGCGGGTTTTGCCTACCACCTTCTAGTCCCTTTTTTTCTTTTCATACCCTTAATTTGCAATTATAATGGACATAATTTAAAAATACAACAAGCAATTAAAAAACATTGGCACTTATTAAGAGATGACCCTATTTTAAATAAAATTTTAACCCCTATTCCAAAAATTACCTACATGGGAGCAAAGAATTGTAATAGTATTTTAGTTGAGAGCTGTTTAAGCCCCAAAAAACCTGACCATTTTTTACTAAACCTCACAGGATTTTTGGATGCGGTTCCTGTCTTACTTGTCGAGAAACCAAAAACGTCAGAAGACATTTAGCACACACACATAAGCAATATCACTAAACAACCATATATTATAAAAGACCACTTGACGTGCCACTCCAAAGGAGTTATATATATCCTAAGATGTTCATGCAACCTGCTGTATGTACCTGGAACTATTAGACCAGTTAAAGTCAGTATTGCAGAACATGTTAGGAATATAAAAAAAAAGGTGTAGAAACACATAGTGTTTTAAGAAGGTCTGATTTTTTACGCAATTAAAGAGGTAAAGAAAGACTGGAGAGGAGGCAATTATGTGAAAAAATTGGGCAGAGAAGAAATGAAGTTTATTAGATATGTGCAATTCATGCTACCTAGGAGTGCAGGTCCACAGAGACTTGAAAATTCTTTATTGGCTAAACTTCACTATGATGCAGCCTCATTTTCAAGAGAAGGGTGTGATCAGTACCACATATCGCATGGTTAGGACATATAGACTCAAATCAAAATTAATCTGCTACCCCAGTTTCTATACCTCTTCCAAACTATATCAATATATATTCTGCAAGCATTTTTCTCCCTCTTTACTTAGAGCTTTTCCGATATGTATAGAGGAGTGGCAGGCCTATTGCCAATCTTAAGCTGTGTGAGCTGTGTGGGCGCACAGGGTGCCACGGCAGAAATAGCTTGCACATGCAAGGGCAGGAGGTGCCGTGGCAAGTTTAAAAAAATTGAGTGGAGCTAAATGAACAGCAGGGACAGAGCAGCGGCCTGTACCACTACCAAGTTGCTGCTGCACACTGAGGGGGAAGCAGGAAGGAGTCCCTGCTTTCTCAACTAGTGTTGTCGCGAACCCGAAATTTTCGGTTCGCGAACGGCGAACGCGAACTTCCGCAAATGTTCGCGAACCGGCGAACCGCGCGATCCGCCATTGACTTCAATGGGCAGGCGAATTTTAAAAACAACAGGGACTCTTTCTGGCCACAATAGTGATGGAAAAGTTGTTTCAAGGGGACTAACACCTGGACTGTGGCATGCCAGAGGGGGATCCATGGCAAAACTCCCATGGAAAATTGCACAGTTGATGCAGAGTCTGCTTTTAATCCATAAAGGGCAGAAATCACCTAACATTGACACCTGTCCTCAAAGCCCAGCCCTGATACACACTGACACAGAGCAGAATAGAGACTGTTCCCCCTACATCGGGTCACTTGGCAGATATGGATTGACACCTGTCCTCAAAACCCCTGATACACACTGACACAGAGCAGAATAGGGACTGTTCCCCCTACATAGGGTCACTTGGCAGATATGGATTGACACCTATCCTAATGATCCCTGATATACACTGACACAGAGCAGAATAGAGACTGTTCCCCCTGCATAGGGTCACTTGGCAGATATGGATTGACACCTGTCCTCAAAACCCCTGATACACACTGACACAGAGCAGAATAGGGACTGTTCCCCCTACATAGGGTCACTTGGCAGATATGGATTGACACCTGTCCTCAAAACCCCTGATACACACTGACACAGAGCAGAATAGAGACTGTTCCCTGTCCACAGAGACCATGATACACACTGACACAGAGCAGAATAGAGACTGTTCACCGTCCACAGAGACCATGATACACACTGACACAGAGCAGAATAGGGACTGTTCCCCCTACATAGGGTCACTTGGCAGATATGGATTGACACCTGTCCTCAAAACCCCTGATACACACTGACACAGAGCAGAATAGAGACTGTTCCCTGTCCACAGAGACCATTATACACACTGACACAGAGCAGAATAGAGACTGTTCACCGTCCACAGAGACCATGATACACACTGACACAGAGCAGAATAGACTGTTCCCTGTCCACAGACACCATGATACACACTGACACAGAGTGTCCGCGTGAAATAGGGCCGTGAGTAATGACGTCACGGGTAGCCTGCCCATAGTATCGCATAGGGTGAAAGAGCTGATAGGACATCTGAAACGTATTGGGATGGAGATGCTTAATTGTTCTCCAAAATGCTTGACACCACCCCATAGTGAATCTCTGCAAACTTTAATACCATCAGAGGAGGAAGAATGTGGCAGCCCACTGGGATTATTCGAAAAATTTCAAATTGATGATTTTCCAGACCCTGGGGTTGACATTAGTCCAGATTTACATCTTGTGACCCATGAGGATGTTCCAGGCACTACTTGTGAAATAAAGACAGATAATAAAGTGAATGATCCTTCTCCTTGGGACTTGCACCCTGTCGTTGAAGGTGGAGTAGGCAATGGCAAGAGCATGCTGTGGGTAGTCAGTGCAAACACTCTCTTCCCGGTGAATAATGAGGAGACTAACTATGATGATGTTATTTGCGTTGAAAGTAATGATGCCAGAGATCTTTTGAAACCATATGGAAGGAACGAATTGGTTAAAAGAAAGGCAAGAGACCACCTGCATATAGACAAGAATACGCATAAGAGAAAGAAGAGAACAGGTGAAAGAGAAGCTGCAGACTGCCTATCTGCAAATAGTTGAGTTATGTCCTGAAGATGTCCGTGTTACCACAGTGCAGACTCTGTTTGATACACTACTGAGGAGAGTCAGAGAAACCCCAGATCTTCACGTATTGGATGAGTCGGTGCGTGGAGTTGCAGAGAACGTAAAACAAAATTTTGGTTGTAAAAGCACGCTATAGAGACACAAGATATGAGTGGCAACTGTCAAAGCACGCTGGCACAGGTCTGCAGCGCACACGCTGAAGTAGGCCTGAAACACAGACGCTTGCAGACAACTAACTGCTCTTCTATTACAGTGAAAAAAAAATATTTATTTTAAATGTAAAGCTTAACCTATTGTTAAAACAGGTATGAGTGGTGGCACTGGGCAAATAGGCACAGTATCCAATGTGAACCTCACACAGAAGCTGGCAGGCAGGCAACTGCTCTTCTATTACAGTGGAAAAAAATTTTGGTTGTAAAAGCACGCTATAGAGACACAAGATATGAGTGGCAACTGTCAAAGCACGCTGGCACAGGTCTGCAGAGCACACGCTGAAGTAGGCCTGAAACACAGACGCTTGCAGACAACTAACTGCTCTTCTATTACAGTGAAAAAAAAATATTTATTTTAAATGTAAAG